>NC_047107.1:81088186-81390182 GCF_902500255.1 Thalassophryne amazonica
TAAATGGAATAAGTTTGGATGCACCAGGACTCTTCCTAGAGCTGGCCACACGTCTAAACTGAGTAATCGGGGGAGAAGGGCCTTAGTTAGGGAGGTGACCAAGAACGTGTCAGAGCTCTAGCATCCTCTGTGCAGAGAGGAGAAGCTTTCAGAAGGACAAACATCTCTGCAGCAATCCACCAATCAGGCCTATATGGTAGAGTGGCCAGATGTAAGACACTCCTTAGTAAAAAGCACATGACAGCAAACATGGTGCTTGCCAAAAGGCACCTGAAGGACTCTCAGACCATGAGGAACAAACTTTTCTGCTGTGATGAGACAAAGATTGAAGTCTTTGGCATGAATGTCAAGCCTCATGTTTGGAAGAAACCAGGCACCAAACGGCAAATGTCAGTTATCTCTGGTTTTTGTGTGATATTTTAAAATGTGATATTGTTAAAAACATCATTAGAATTGAGTCCAACGATGCAAGTAACCATGACATAGTCAGCTGGATCTGTGTAGGCACAGCCATCTATGTTTTCATACCTAAATAATCCACAGTTTGTTTGTCTTAATAAACTAGCACAATCACCGCACCAGCAGATCTTAGTTGATGACTAATATAATGCAGTAACAGGGAGAAGTGATGGCCATGGCCAAGCATGCACGCACGCACGCGCACACACACAAAATAATAATAAAATAAGATCTTAATTTCACTGGCAGCCACCAGGGATGAATGATTATTTGGAAATTTTTAAAAAGACACAACTTTTACAGTTCTGCTTTGAGCCAAGGTTTGTTGTTGTTGTTTTTGTCCCACTAATATTTATTCATTTACCTTTTTGTGGTATATGCTGCAGATGCCTCTCTCCAGGTCTGGCAAATGTGACAGCAGAGTTTTGATGGAATTTAAAGTGAGAGACTCCGACCGCAGAATCTCCTGCAGCGCCTCCTGCCTCTCTGAGATAGACCTGTGCTCAAGAGAAGGAGCCAAGGAAACAGAAATAAAGAGGAGTCATCAGCACATGAAGCGTATCATTTAAAAAGCCACAATGGCAAAAAGTGAATGATAGAAAGGAGCATCAAAGGCAGAGCAGATGATGGCCACTGATTAGTTTCTTCATAAATCCAGTGATGAGTCTGAAAGAAGAGGTGACACTATCAGCTGTACCGCATGTGTGTGTCTGTCTGTGTCATATGCATGACAGACATATACACCTGGTTCCTTAGCAGGATTAATCAAAAACAGTGTTATCACAAAACTAGCTGAAGGGCAGGTGTCTGGCCTCAAATAAATTTTGCTTTTTGACCTATAAAAACAGTAAATCAACAGATTAATCTTACATCAATAAGCAACTTGCATTTTACATATACAGATTGAATTATTAAAAGTTTGCCTGTGTAAAAACATGTGCAAACACAGCATTAAAAACAACCATGCATACTGATTTACAAATGGTGCACACCAGAGATAGAGTCTTCCCAATGCGCAAAATAGAGCACATCCTCCATTTATCATATTTGATTTCATGCATATGCAATTTGGGGTGTGTCCACTTGAGTGTGCAACATTGTGGGTTTTGAACATACAAATAGATAAGGTTTACACACACAATACGATTTATCAAGGCTAAAAGCAATTTCAGGAGGTGAAACTGTGTCTGTAATGGTGCATTTACACATAACGACAACAAGTCACGAATGCCACAAAGTATACATTTTTGGCCACTGATCACGAATGTGATGATTTGAGGCAGAGGCATCAAGTGTCCTCAGAACTTCTGCAACCTGTTACCACGCGTTACGATTAATGGCACATGTTGCTGGTGAATTATCAGGAACCATTACACACGGTCAAAAATAATGTTCCTCACGACTGCGCGCAACAGCACATCGTTACGTTCTGTCACGTTGTGAATGAGGCGAATTGTCTCCACAAACACACCCACCCATATTCATCCTACCATCTGCTGCTGAACAATTCAGATCACTCCAGTTTGCTCCTCAAAATCTAGATTAATCCACAGCAAAACTTTGTGATTGCATGCTTAGTTGGGCTCTGTGCCATGGAGTGACGCAGACAGGAGGAGGAGACGGAGAGAACCAGATGTGTGGCTCCATGCGGCTCTCGTCTTGCTCATTTTCCCAAACATCTGGCACAGCAGCAACAGCAGATGGAACACCTGCATGAGCATACTGATGAGCATTGGAACGAGACTTTTAGCCGACTTGGCGTCACTGTCCTTCTTCAGCATACTGCAGCAATGGAACTGAACACGGTGCAGCAGGGTTTAAATGTGCACATGTCAGAGAAGAACACTGTCACACTCTATTAAGGATCACCACTAATCAAGACGGATCAACACGCTCAGTTGCAACCTCCAAGACATGAGGCGAAATGAGGATGGTGCGTGACATTCGTGGAAGATTTTTTGACAGCCAAAAACATGCTCCACGAAAATCACAAATATCACGCTCCAACACGCATTATTAAGAAACCTATTCAAATGCGTTAAATCACATTAAGAATGTCAGGAATGTGCCAAGAATGAAGCAAATATGACATTGGTAACGCGCCATGCCTATGTGTAAACGCAGCATAATTCAGCACATATAAATATACAAAGTGTTCTGCAATAAAGGCAGACATGCATAAATTTGATTCAGTCATTCCCCATGAGCTGTTTGGGTTTGCATTTCTTTATTTTCACTCAATCTTTTATGACAAAACACCACAACTAAACAGTCATTTATAGTGGCCTATAACAAAACAAAACACCAACTGCCTAAAAAAAATTTAACAGGAAACTCATTATGCCTTATTATGTATTCACATCTGTGCTGTGCGCATCTGTTCAGCTCCAGCATGTCACTGCACCCAGGGGTTGACAGCATCAGCACAAGTATATGGTCAGGACTGCGGACAGCTCTGTGTTCACGTGTTTTCATTCGACATCTTGTGAAGGTAAAGAGAATGTGTTAACAACAGAGTGATCATCCACATTTGAAGATTGCCACCTTAAACTGAAAGTTAATGCAAGTGGAGCCGAGTGTGGACTTGTGCCAAAAACTGTGCACCTCCATTGATAAAATATTATGAAGGCATATTCATTTTTTACTTGGCCAGTGTTCAATAAATGTTTTCCATTAAAATGTGAATGTTTGTGTTATTGTGTGTATACCTACAAGTGACTGACTGAATTTAATTTTGCACTTGGTCATTAACACACACACAAAATCCTCATTTACATACGAATGTCTACATCATGTTACCACCCACTGTCATTTGCGCAATTATTCTTATTAAATCACCTGCAAAACATTCTCAATCCCAATGCAAAATGTCTGGAAAGCCTACAGAATTTAGCACTCATTATATCTATAAAGAGGCCAACACCAGTATTCCCTGAGAAGTAGCCAGCCATTCTGCCCCCGCCCCACACAGCACTGACAGTATCTGTGCAAAGGCAGATTATGAAGTCCAGCAAGTTACTGGGATCCCACAAATTCTCAGCATATTTCAAAGTACAGTCAGACCAACTGAACTAAATGCTTTACACGAACAGGCTCAGTACTTATGCTGCTACAAAAAGCGTAAACCAGAAAGCCAAAACCAAAGCCAAAACCAAATAAACAACAGCCTTAACAATTACTTAAACAGACACAACATTCTTATTCACTCATAAAAATACTGTCAATGTTTTGTGTACTGTATTGCTGCGTTGTGTGTCTGGCAGTTATTGGGTATAATCTGGGGTTTAGTGATGCTGAATTGTGTCGAGGAGCTGTCTCTGTAATCTGACAGCAGTTTTCAATCCACAGCTGTAATCCCTGCTCACTGTGGGGAGAGGGTGAAACACACAAATTACACAATCAATATTTGGATAATAACATATTACACTGCAGATACTACAGCAATAATATAATTAATAGGTATCAGTATGCAGAGTAAGTTTCAGACACTTGGTGAAGAAAGAGCTACCTGATACCGACTTACTGTATATGTGCTACATTTGTGCCTTTCAAGATTCTAACTTATGAAATGAAATGAGAAACGCTTTATTCTTCAAAGCAATGCAGAACAAATAGCAATAATACTGCAATCACTGAGTACTGCATTCTATGTAACTGCAAGCGCAGACTGTGGGTTTCGCCTGATGTTACACCGTACCATTACCGCTCTGTGCTGCTTTTGGGTCGTTTTGCATCCCCTGGGTTACCCCAACATTGTGCAGTGTGCAGGTTTCTGTGCTACAAGTAGCAATTTAAATGTAAAACTGCTGCTGGGAACTAATTTTCTTGACCGCACTTCACAATAAAACTATTTTAATGTCAAAGCAGCACGACCTGCATTATGTATCATTGTGGCAGGTTAACATTTAGCAAAATTCCACCAAAAACCCAAGTTAGCTGATGTGTTAGTTTTCTTTTCACGTTATCAAATTTTGTTGGGAATTCATTTAGAAATGCATCTCCAAAATAGATTTGATAAACCATGTAAAAGGATAGCATCTTGAAGCAACACATAATACTTTGCTAGTCAACTTTGGAGCTGAAAAGAAAAAAAAAAGTCACACACTGGGATAAAAATACCAACAACTTTGAATATCCAGTGCTTTCAGGAACTGCCGAAGCTGATTAACATCTTACGGTTGAGGATAAATAAGGTAAAAATCATTCTTGATTTTCTGAACAATTTGGATTTAAAATCTCTAACATTTTCAAAGTCCTGTGTGACACTAGTGAAAACTCTAATAAATGACATGCAGTACTGCATAAAACCTTTAAAACTTAATGCACATTAAATTTAAACTTAAGGTGCTTATAATATTTAATGAAAATTTACACATATCTAAAATGTATCAATAGCTAATATGTATGGTCACTTTACACCTTTAAAAAATACAATATTCATGTTTGGCGATAAAAGGTCCTGTGATGTATTCTGAAGCAACTTATATACTCAACAAAAATATAAACGCAACACTTTTGGTTTTGCTCCCATTTTGTATGAGATGAACTCAAAGATCTAAAACTTTTTCCACATACACAATATCACCATTTCCCTCACATATTGTTCACAAACCAGTCTAAATCTGTGATAGTGAGCACTTCTCCTTTGCTGAGATAATCCATCCCACCTCACAGGTGTGCCATACCAAGATGCTGATTAGACACCATGATTAGTGCACAGGTGTGCCTTAGACTGCCCACAATAAAAGGCCACTCTGAAAGGTGCAGTTTTATCACACAGCACAATGCCACAGATGTCGCAAGATTTGAGGGAGCGTGCAGTTGGCATGCTGACAGCAGGAATGTCAACCAGAGCTGTTGCTCGTGTATTGAATGTTCATTTCTCTACCATAAGCCGTCTCCAAAGGCGTTTCAGAGAATTTGGCAGTACATCCAACCAGCCTCACAACCGCAGACCACGTGTAACCATACCAGCCCAGGACCTCCACATCCAGCATGTTCACCTCCAAGATCGTCTGAGACCAGCCACTCGGACAGCTGCTGAAACAATCGGTTTTCATAACCAAAGAATTTCTGCACAAACTGTCAGAAACCGTCTCAGGGAAGCTCATCTGCATGCTCGTCGTCCTCATCGGGGTCTCGACCTGACTCCAGTTCGTCGTCGTAACCGACTTGAGTGGGCAAATGCTCACATTCGCTGGCGTTTGGCACGTTGGAGAGGTGTTCTCTTCACGGATGATGCGAAGGAGATGTGTTGCACTGCATGAGGCAAATGGTGGTCACTCACACCAGATACTGACTGGTATCCCCCCCCAATAAAACAAAACTGCACCTTTCAGAGTGGCCTTTTATTGTGGGCAGTCTAAGGCACACCTGTGCACTAATCATGGTGTCTAATCAGCATCTTGGTATGGCACACCTGTGAGGTGGGATGGATTATCTCAGCAAAGGAGAAGTGCTCACTATCACAGATTTAGACTGGTTTGTGAACAATATTTGAGGGAAATGGTGATATTGTGTATGTGGAAAAAGTTTTAGATCTTTGAGTTCATCTCATACAAAATGGGAGCAAAACCAAAAGTGTTGCGTTTATATTTTTGTTGAGTATATATAAACATACATACACATACATATACACCCATACACGCATACCCATATGCACACACATACCTATACACATACACATATACATATGCATATATATAAACATGATTGGGATTGAAAGGGAGATAGGAGATAGGAGCATCTTCTTTCCAATATGTGAAATGGAGTTTAGATGTGGTAAGGTGACATTAGTGCTGGGATTTGTAAACGAGTTGTTATTGCACATGATATGTGGACGTATTAATATTGATATTGCACGTGATTTGTGGACATATTATTGCATGTGGTTATTTCACAGTGTTACTGTACAGTCTGACAGCAGCAGGGAGGAACAACCTGTGGTATCGTTCAACAACCTGTGGTATCGTTCCTTCTTGCACTGAGTCTGTCACTGAACGAGCTGGTCAGCTCCACTACAGTCCGGTGCAGAGGGTGAGAGGAGTTGTTCATGATGGATTTGAGCTTGGTTAACACCCTCCTCTCAGCCACCTCCTCCAGAGACTCCAGAGGACAGCCCAGGACAAAGCTGGACTTCCTGACCAGCTTGTTCAGTCTCTTTCTCTCCCGCTCTGTGCTGCCTGGGGCCCAACCGATGACAGCATAGAGGGGAGCAGAAACTACAACAGAGTCGTAGGAGGTCTTAAGCAGAGGCCTGCTCACTCCAAAGGATGTCAGTCTCCTCAGGAGGTGGAGGCGACTCTGGCTTTTTTTGTACAGGGCATCTGTGTTGTGAGTCCAGTCCAGTTTGCTGTTGAGGTGAACACCCAGGTATTTGAGACTGTCCACAGTCTTTATGTCCTCCCCCTGGATGTTCACCGGTGGGTGAGGTGGTGGTTTCCTCCTGAAGCCGATCACCATCTCCTTCATCTTACTGGTGTTGAGACACAAATGGGTGCGCTCACACCAGTCCACGAAGTCTGTGATGACCGACCGGTACTCCAGCTCGTTCCCCTCAGACACGCGACCCACAATGACGGAGTCATCAGAGAACTTCTGGACATGGCAGCTGTCTGTGTTGTAGGTGAAGTCAATTGGCTACTTGGCAGTGTTCAAGCTAAAAGTCATGAAAGAAGCAGAAGAGAAGGGGAAGCACCATGCTGCTTGGATTTTCCTCATCTGTAGGAAACACGTCCGGGAGTGGTGTAGGAACAAGGATAAGCTTGCAACCTTGCCCAAAACAGCAAAATGGCTGCCTGGTGGGGAATGAAAGTGCATTATCAGGACATTGAAGAGGAGCTGATAAAATGGTTCCAGGAAAGGAGAATGGCACGTGTTTGCGTGAAAGGGAAGATTCTGAAATACGAGGCACAGCAGGTGCATAAACAACATGGAAACCAGAACAGACTTGATGAGAGTTTGTGGCAGTGAAGTAGGACTATTTCATTTTCATTTTAATCTGTTCTCTCAGGATTTCAAAATTTCACTACATGCAATGTGTCAGAAAAAAATCAGGGAGAGTTTTAATTGGGGGGGAGCTTTAATAAAGAGTAATAATGAGTAAATACGGTATTTATACATTACATAAAGGTGTGCAGCAAATGTCTGTGACAAACTGTGTTGGTGTTATATTTGTGGCCTGTAGCTTCTTCACACCTGCATGCTTCAGACACCCCTACACTATGCAGTTTTTTTTGGGTGAATCTCTGAGACTGTGAATAACGAATGAAAAGCTGTACAGTTCTTGCACTGAAGACCCTTCTGCTCCACGAAGATGGCTCAGGTTTCCTACTTGTATCCATAAAGAAAAACCACTACAATATATGTACAACCCCAATTCCAATGAAGTTGGGATATTGTGTAAAATGTAATTAAAAACAGAATACAATGATTTGCAAATCCTCTTCAACCTATATTCAATTGAATACACCAAAAAGACAAGATATTTAATGTTCAAACTGATAGGCTTTATTGTTTTTGTGTAAATATTTTCTCATTTTGAAATGGTTGCCTGCAACACGTTTCAAAAAAGCTGGGACAGTGGTATGTTTACCACTGTGTTACATCACCTTTCCTTCTAACAACACTCAATAAGCATTTGGGAACTGAGGACATTAATTGTGAGTGTCATGATTGGGTATAAAAGGAGCATCCCCAAAAGTCTCAGCCGTTACAAAGATGGGGTGAGAATCACCACTTTGTGAACAACTGCGTGAAAAAATAGTCCAACAGTTTAAGAACAATGTTTCTCAACGTTCAATTGCAAGGAATTTAGGGATTCCATCATCTACAGTCCATAATATAATCAGATGATTCAGAGAATCTGGAGAAATTTCTACACGTACAGTAGTGTTCAGAATAATAGTAGTGCTATGTGACTAAAAAGATTAATCCAGGTTTTGAGTATATTTCTTATTGTTACATGGGAAACAAGGTACCAGTAGATTCAATAGATTCTCACAAATCCAACAAGACAAAGCATTCATGATATGCACACTCTTAAGGCTATGAAATTGGGCTATTAGTAAAAAAAAAAAAAAATAGAAAAGGGGGGTGTTCACAATAATAGTAGTGTGGCATTCAGTCAGTGAGTTTGTCAATTTTGTTTTGTCAAAAATTTTGTCAAAAATTGTTGAAGCTTTGTAGGTGGACTTATTTCCCATTCGTGCTTGATGCAAGACTTCAGTTGTTGAACAGTCTGGGGTCTCCGTTGTTGTATTTGCGCTTCATAATGTGTCACATATTTTCAATGGGCAACAGATCTGGACTGCAGGCAGGCCAGTCTAGTACCCGCAGTACCCCCAGTCTAGTACCCGCACTCTTTTACTACGAAGCCACGCTGTTGTAACATGTGCAGAATGTGGCTTGGCATTGTCTTACTGAAATAAGCAGGGACGCCCCTGAAAAAAACGTGGCTTGGATGGCAGCATGTGTTGCTCCAAAACCTGGATGCACCTTTCAGCATTTATGGTGCCATCACAGATGTATAAGTTACAAATGCCATGGGCACTAATACAAACCCATACCATCACAGATGCTGGCTTTTGAACTTTGCACTGGTAACAATCTGGATGGTCTTTTTCCTCTTTTGTCCGGAGGACACAACGTCCATGATTTCCAAAAACAATTTGAAATGTGGACTCATCAGATCACAGCACACTTTTCTACTTTGCGTCTGTCCATTTCAAATGAGCTCAGGCCCAGAGAAGGTGGCAGCGTTTCTGGATGTTGTTGATGTATGGCTTTCGCTTTGCATGGTAGAGTTTTAACTTGAACTTGTAGATGTAGAGACGAACTGTGTTAACTGACAATGGTTTTCTGAAGTGTTCCTGAGCCCACGCGGTAAGATCCTTTACACAATGATGTCAGTTTTTAATGCAGTGCCGCATGAGGGATTGAAGGTCACGGGCATTTAATGTTGGTTTTCGGCCTTGCCGATTGCGTGTAGAAAGTTCTCCAGATTCTCTGAATCTTCTGATTATATTATGGACTATAGATGATGGAATCCCTAAATTCCCTGTAACTGAACATTGAGAAACATTGTTCTTAAACTCTTGGATGATTTTTTTCATGCAGTTGTTCACAATGTGGTGATCTTGGCCCCATCTGTGCTTGTGAATGGCTGAACCTTTTGGGGATGCTCCTTTTATACCCAATCATGATCACATTCACCTGTTTCCAATTAGGTGTTCTTTGAGCATTCATCAACTTTCCTAGTCTTTTGTTGCCCCATCCCAACTTTTTTGAAACGTGTTGCAGGCATCCCTTTCAAAATGAACAAATATTTGCACAAAAACAATAAAGTCTATCAGGCTGAACATTAAATATCTTGTCTTTGTGGTGTATTCAGTTGAATAATGCAAATCATTGCATTCTGTTTTTATTTACATTTTACACAACGTCCCAACTTCATTAGGGCCCGAGTAGGAAAAAGTCCTACGAGGACCCTATTGTAATTGCGCTGTTTATTATTATTTTTATTATTATTATTATTATTTATTATAACAAATTATTATTATAATGTGTTGGAGGCATCCATTTCAAAATGAGCAAATATTTGCAGTTTGAACATTAAATTTCTTGTCTTTGTGGTGTATTCAATTTAATATAGGTTGAAGAGGATTTGCAAATCATTGTATTCTGTTTTTATTTACATTTTACACAACGCTCCAACTTAACTGGAATTGGGGTTGTGTAAGAATATACATGAATGAGATTAATTTCTCTATGATATAATCTACATTCCAGTGTAGTGTTTTTCAGATTTCTATCAACTTGGTCCAAAAATTATTGAATAATCTTACTTTCACCCTGACTGGCGTAGCTGTTTCATTTTATTTATTTTATTTGATATTTCTGCGGAGAAGCGCTCCATAACAGCGGCGCTGCAGGTGGGTTAAGAGCAGTCTTTAATATTAATATCTCTAATATGATGTGAGCGTGTGAAGCTCTTACTTTCACCCCTGATTATTTTCCATCTTTAACTTAACTTTATAATGAAATTAATTAAGGATCAGACTAGTATCTCATGTTGTGGCAGACAGTGTGTTTGACAATCTGATGGTATTATTTTCTATACAAATTCATTAAAGTCTATTATATAAAGAATCTGATCCTCTTCTGTATTTGTTTTGACAAATAGTGGCTGTACAAATGTGGGACTGAGTTTGAATAAATGTAACAGCACAGTAATAGCACAGAAAATGCAGATTTATCCTGAAACTCTCTTAAAAACATTGATCATGTCCACGTTGATTTCTATTGATGTCTGGTTGTTAGACGCTAACCAAGATGGTGGCGCTCTGGCAACAGTCAGCGAATGAGCGAATTGCCCCATCCTTCCATCTAGAGAGTAAATAGGCATCGATGGTACAAAGCCTTGGAGGCACAGCATGCCTGAAAACCATCATTCATAGCAAAAACAAAAAAACAAAGCAGTTTGGTCATGAGAGGTCAAGGGTCTTCTCTACTCACTTTGAGTCTGTGAGTGGGTGGCTCACCCACTTCCTCATCAGTCTTTTCCCAAACGGAGTGCGAGTATGGTCCAACACCCACAGCAAGCTGCCCTTCACATCACCATCTGTCTGTCATGGAAATAATACACACTAAATTGTGCGCACATACCCACAACTTGTACATTACCCAAAGCCCACATGATGCCAGAAGTTCGAGCAGAAGGTGACAGCCTGAATGTGCCAAATGACATCAAGAGAGGAAGCAGAATGCCGCCCTGACATTATTAACAAGTGAGAAAGTGATGGAAGCCAAACACAGAAAAGTGAGAAGGCTGCAAGAGGTCTTCCAACTGCAAAGGCACATTTGAAGTGCGTGTGCATGTGTGTGTGTGTGTGTGTGTGTGTGTGTGTGATACGCATGACAGACATGCACACCACAGAAATTGTGCTGAACTTCTGTGCTGTCACCTACACAAGCTTGACAAGTCACTGAGCTTTATTTTGGTTCAAACAAATTTAGCAATCATGGATAACCAATTTATGCAAACAGTACAAAAAAAATAGCCAGATGATTTTCATGTCTAGTATAAGGAAAGTGTTTTCTCATTTGGGTTGACACAGTTCTATGAAGTGAGCACAAAAATGGCACAATCTAAGGTGGTTTAAATATAACAGTATAGTGTCAAAGATGTAACAGAAATGTCTTGGACCCATTCAATGTTTTAAATAAGTCATCATGACAAGCTGTGATATGTGTTTACCTGATTGGTGAGAATTTCCAAGTTCCTAATTGTAGCAGCACTGAGACTCATCCCCTCAGACTCACAGGACAAATGCCGAAATGAACTGCAAGAAGCACGGGATCATAACTACACTGTCACATCAGCAAAAACTCAACTTTCATTGTCAGAAAAGTTTTTTTTTTGTTTGTTTGTTTTTTTACATTTGAGGGTTAGTACCGAAACACCAAGTGCGAGAACATCACACAAAGGCTTCAAATGCCAACTGCAAGCCATCACCTTGACCTGGGGCTGTTGTAATCCCAGGTAGCAGATATGAAAAATCTCTGCCAGTTTCAGTGCAGTACCAATGAAACTGCATCCTTGGTCAGTACATGCTTAGTTGTGTGAAACACTGTGCATTGTTTGCCAGGGGCAGTTAGATGCTGCCACCACTTCTTCTTGGAAAGACTTGATGTTTAATCACTGAATTCTTGGAGGGTCCGGGTCCAGAGTTTGACAGGAAGGACATTGCCGATCTAGTGATGAAGCCAAGGCAACTGACTTCAAGGGCAGGACCAGTCTCGGTTTTTCAAATATAGCTCAAAGGAGCTTGACTTGAGTCATTTTGCATTCCTTGACAAAGCTCTCTTGCCACAGTACGGTTAGTTCAACGAGGTACACACATCTGTATGCACTGGGCTAAATTACAATATCTGGACATTAAATTGTGCCTCTATCATGAGTAAGAAAGTACAAGCCTTCAGAGAGGTCAACCAACATTTACAGGTTTTGGCCTAAGTTCAGCAGTCTGGGCTGTTTAGTTCTCTCTACAGTAACTGTCTGATGCTGTTCAACCTCCCTGTGGAACTTCATGACTTGGTTAGGTTCTTCCTGAGCTGGTGTTTTCAGGTTTGCTTGAGGTGTGTGGGCTTAGGGAGGAGGTCATAGCTCAAGGAGGAAGCTGATTCGCAATGGCTCCATATGAGTAAGGGTTGGCCAGCTGAGCTTCTCTGTTCTACCTTTTCCCAGCTCAACGAAGCACACCGTTTAGCAAAGCCAGCAGCTATACCAGATCTCCCTTCTTCACTGATGGTACAAATGTATTTGATGACCATTTCATAGCAGCCTTTCTGCTTCTGCATGGACTACCAATGGTGTACTTTGCTGCCCAGGCAAAATATCACTTTGCACCACACTCTGTGTCCCGTCAAACAATGTGAAGCTGAGTATTTTTTCTTGGGGAAAGTACAATCAATACAGTTTTATTTCTGAACATTTTTAAAGACAATTACTGGTTGTAATTTGTCCCTGATAAGAATGTAATGAAAGCTTCCTTGTATCTCTTCCACAGCTCAAACTTATAACTGGGAAACGCTGTAGTTAATCCTCAAACAGGCTGAATGTGGTTTGACTATGACAGAAACAAGTTAAAGCTGCCTTTTAATGCCACATACACTGAAATAAAATGCTCACCATCTGTTTTGAAGTGTGAGTGTGCGCACACCTGTCATCTGTAAGAATTCTTTCCAAGTTAAAATCCTGGAGGTACTGGATGAGAGGCCCCAGACAGCAGATCACTGGCCTCTCCAGTGATACGACACTCGACAGACAGCGTGAACCTGCATGACACAAACACACATTGCACATTTTCCACAACACAAACACAGTCTCCACAGAAACATTCGCTGTGTTATTGACTTGCATCATTCAATAAACAGTTACAGAATGCATTGGCTCTGGATGCGTGGGAGTCACAATTTTATGCAACTCAGTGTTATTTCCAAAATGTTCATGACACCTAAATATACAAGTGCTCAGGATAAATTCGAAGGATTTGAGCTGTGGCTTACAATCCGCTCTGGCCAACAAAACTGCAGATCAACCACAACAGACGTCAGAAAAACACCCGAAAGAAAAAAATTACAAGCACAGTAACACATCTTCACATATTTCACAGTTTTCCCTTGAGTGACATTCCTCTCAGTACACATACTACTCTAAATCATTTTTAAAACCTGTCTTTGATGACTGATCTCTACAGCAGGAGATTCTCAATCCTATGATGCTTCATATGACTCTTCCACAAAGTGAGTTTAAAATATTTGGGCTTCTATTGACCAACATCTCCATACTTTCCATGCAAAAGCTGATATATGTTTTTTTTTTATTCTAATTTGCATCACCATCTATTCATCATCAACCTGAGTTGGATTTTCAGGCTATCTATCTGTGTCCTTGGACAAGACACCTCATCTACATTGTCTCAGGCCAACCAACTGTAAATGGGTAGTAGCATTGGCTGGGAAAGTAACCTGGGGTGTAATGGGCCAAAGCTGTGCCATGATTTGTACAGATCCTGACCACGGATTGGCACGCATATGAACAGTGGATTAATTGTAAACAGTTTTAAAAACAGATTTCTATTGTCATGGTGAATGATTTTTAATGCACTCACTGTATAACTCTCGAGGCAGAGCGGTAGTTAAATTAAAGCAGTTGCACATTCACATGAACGAAACAGACAGCCCCCATCACTTTGTGCCTGCTCAAGGCACCCTGTGGCTTGACACACATCAGGGTCTAAACATGAAAAGACTCACTCCGAAATATCAGGAGTTGAGAATGAAATTGCATTCAGGTCAGTGACTGTGCATAATGTCTTTTTCATACCATCCTTTATTTCTTTTACATTTTTATTGACTTTGACTTTGGCTATTTTTATTTACTAGAACTGCTCATATTGCAATTTAATATAACAAGTATTTTATTTTAAAAGACTGTTTTAACAATGGACACCTTGTTTTCCATTCAGGACCACTGGCAAAAGTTGCTTGTTATTACTGTTCTTTAGCATCTTTTTAAAGTGGAAAAAAGATTGTCTCCCCTGTTTTTCTGCTGAACCAAAAAAATGATCCAATTCATGACTAAAAAACGTGATCCGATCTCAACCATGATCTCTGTGATCCTTCACACCCCTATGGGATGGACTGGCGTCCCATTCAAGGGAAGTCAGAGACTATTTCACTTCACGCTTTGGAATACAAGCGTAATACGTATTGTCACAATGAGCCCCGGGGCGTGTATAGGAGTTACTTCTTCATCCACAGATTAACACTGCTGAGTCACAGAGAATGAGGGAGTGGCACAGCAGTGATGGCTTCTCCTGGATATTTCTTCACATCCTTATGGCAACACATTAGTGTCAAAAAGCATTTGTGCAATAACTCAGAGGAAACTCCTTCCTGATTGATTGAGACAGCCCTCCTCTCAGACACGGAACTCTGCTGAAACAAAGAAAACAGCGGTGTCTGGGCAGAGCTTCCTTCAGGTAAGAAAACGCTGGCTGAATTCGAGCACTTGTAATGAACAAAACTGAAGTGGTGACATCTTCTTCTTCCGGAACTGAGAGTTCACTTTACCGGGCTTTCTGAATGGAGGGCTGTCAATGAAATCTCGTTCTTCAGAAATGACCAATCACAGCAGAGCCAGTACTGACACTGGTTCCCTTCCCCATTGTGCCAAAGGTTTCGCGCGAAATCCACTTTGTGGGAGCAGAAATCAACTTCGAGAGAGTGAGGTGATTTTTGAGTGGTTGTTTAGCACGCTGGTTACATATTCATCCTCATTCACGGCACTTTTTCCATGCTCGGGGAGCAGTTTCCTCTAAGTGCGCGTGCGCAAAGATAACATCACGGATAATATCTTCGCATGTGAAATAATATAATACACCCGAATGCATGTTTTATTGCGCGAGTGCTTTTTGGCACTAATCTGCCCCAGTACATCCTCCTGTGATTTCTGTGGACAGCCCGATATTTTTCATCACAGAACCATGTCAATTTTGTAACGCTTTGCTCAAAATATTGTAGTACTAGCACACATCATCATCTTTATTCTACAACCTCAAATCAAAAAAGTTGGGATGATATGGAAAATGCAAATTACATTAATATATAAATATTGTAGGCTTTTTTCTCCTTCTTCTTTTCTGTATTTTCATATTGTTCCAACTTTTTTCCGATTTGGGGTTGTAATATATATTTTCCCCAGCTGGATAATTTGCACGACAGATTGCTCTCCCCATATTGGAGGATTTGAGCTTTTTTCTACCACTGACAACCAATTTTAGATAACTTACATATAAAGACTAAATCCTGGATCTGAACATCTTCCATGAATCAATCACTCATTATTTCAAACAAAAGAAATTGAAAGAAAAAAAATATTTATGAATGAATACAATGAGACTGCAGTATGGAGAAAAAGTGTCACATACATTTACATGTGCAACACTAACACACCTTTGTCGCTGGCGTGGCAATAGAACTCAGTAACCGTGTTCATTGCAGAACCAAACTCGAACTGAGCTCTGTCTTTCTGCTCCACCCGCACTCTGTCGTCAGCCCGAGCACTAGGAGGAAGAGGAGGAGGGGTCAAAGCAGGTGAAAGCATGACATGACTGATGCTAATGGCGGCAACATGTTAATGCAGTCATCATGTCTGTGTGCCATGTGAAGCATTATTCCCCTCAGCACTGCGTGTTTCATGCATCGTTGCGTGGCGTAAATGGATGCACAGAGGAGTGCATGGTTTCCCAGCGCCTCCACATTGCTCCACTCACACGCTCGCCACTGCTGACTTTAAGGACTCTTCTTTTGTCTGTTCTGTTGTTGCCAGGGCAACCAAGGCAAACACAAAGCTGTGGATTGTGAAATTTCCTCCTTCACTTCCTAATGTACAGTATGCATACACATAAACCACCCATGAAGGAATCTTCTTCGTTCATTTCTGCTGCTGGTTGCACTGTGAACAAAACCTGACTCCATCACTAACACGTCAATTCAACATTGTTTTGACCTTTAGAGGAAAATGTTAGATAAGACAATTATTTGATTAATTTGATTGAAAGCAAATTAACACACAAAAAAAAAAAATCAATGTACTAAGCATTTCTCTTATTTCAGCTTCTCATTTGCTGTAAAACAATAGATCTGTCCTGAAGGACCAGCAGCTCTCAACTCAACCTTTATTTCTAAAGCACATTTAAAACAACAGCAGTCGACCAAAGTGCCCAAACGTAAATAAATGAATTACAAATAACAATAAAATTACAACAGGCAATAAAACAAATAAAAGATAAAGTAAAATAAAGAGTAAAAAGTAATAGGAAATAATTTAATTTGATTTACTCACTCACTATTTTATTTACATAACACCAAATCACAACAAAGCTGCCTCAAGGCACAATGCATAAGTAAGGTCTAACCTTACCAACCCCTAGAGCAAGCCCAGAGGCAACAGTGGTAAGGAAAAACTCCCTGTGATGATATTGAGGAAGAAACCTCAAGCAGACCAGACTCAAAGGGGTGACCCACTGCTTGGGCCATGCTACCAAAAGACTACAAATAAGGTATAATTGGTCAGCATTAAGCGACAGGAAAAACAGAAGAAATACCAAGGTGAAACAGAGATGTACGTAATCGCTCATTTAGGAAACGCAAGAAAAGAAATAGGTTTTTAAAGAGGCTTTAAAACTCTCTAGGGTCAGGGATGATCTAATATTAAAAGGGAGACTATTCCACAGCCTGGGAGCAGCCACTGCAAAGGCTCTGTCATGCCTAGTCTTTAATCTGGTTTTAGCACCTCCAACAACAGTTGGTCAGAAGACCTCAAGGCTCTGTTTGGGGTGTAAGGAATAAGAAGCGCCGAAAGATACACTGGGGCCAGGCCATTGAGGGCTTTAAAAACAATTACAAGTTTAAAATCAACCCAGTAACGGCCTGGAAAGCTGTTGTCGCTAGTGGGCAACACTTGCTGACATTTGAATCCTCCCCGATTTCACCCAGAAAAAGTAGGTCAAGGTCAGTGCCCTCAGAACTCATGCAAGAGGACTGCGACATTCATTTATATGCCAAATTTGATTGGTCTGCAAAGATTTGGTGTCAAGAAATCGCACAGTGAAAATACACATGGGTGGAACCCATCTACAGTATAACACTACAGCAGCAGGTACTAATAAAGTCCTCATCAATGCTTTACTCATCTACCAACCCAACAAATCCACTAACCTGACGAAATGACTCAAAACATTTTTAAAAACATTTAAAAATGATATTCTGTTGGTGTGTCTAATTAATTTTGGTGTTGTATTATTTTCAGATACAACCTTGACACGTCACTATATTCAGGTCTGGGAGCATGCGCTGGTGCCACAACTTGCTGCATCCACACCTCTTGAAAGTAACATGTATTTGTTACATCTATGTGAAACATGGGTGTCCACTTGGTGCTGGGGGTCCTCGTCACTGAGGCAAGCTGTGTGTTGGATTATACCCTGAGAAAGACACCCCATGGCCAAAATGTCACATCTGATGTTCCCTCACAGTGCAAGTGACGCTGTGGCACTGTGTCCCTAAGTGACCATTTGAAGTCATTCCAGTGGTATCCAAAGAAGTCTCCAAACTCACCTACTACCAGTGAACCTAGGTGCCTTAGGTCACTGAATAGTGCCCACCTGTCACAACCACACAGGAACACAAGAAGCACCAAGAGTGAAGAAACTTGAACCTTCATTCACCTGCAAAGGTATTGGCATCACCAAACATTTCTGTCCATTGGCCTCATGGTTCAATCAGCTCTTCCCAGGAGTCTCTCGATCTTAAAGGCCAAGGACCCAGAGACGTGAATGTCACTGCAGACATAAGCGCAGGTCTCTTAGAAGTTCAGCATTTTCACCACATAGACACACTTCTGATGGCCAGGTCCAAGAAGTGATGAAAGCCTGAATCTTCATCTTGATCCAGGACAACCACAAACCCAAACACTCAGACTTCTCAGTCCAACCCAGGCATGTGGTGGGGGTGGTGTGATGTGGGTCTGTCTGGGTGATGCAAGACGCCTTCTGGGTGGGCCGTGGTAGTCCATGCCTGGCTCCAATTAAACAAAAAAGGTTTGGGAAAGGAGAGCAGACAATCCTCTGTGCTGTCTTGATGAGTTAATGGAGCTTAAATTACTCATGACCCCACAGTTCAAATTTGATATATTGAAATACTTTTTCTGATGA
The DNA here is from genome assembly GCF_902500255.1 of Thalassophryne amazonica. Taxonomy (NCBI): domain Eukaryota; kingdom Metazoa; phylum Chordata; class Actinopteri; order Batrachoidiformes; family Batrachoididae; genus Thalassophryne; species Thalassophryne amazonica. Next base: position 81,106,927 of record NC_047107.1, read on the forward strand.
TTACCAGAAATACCCATTTTCACCTTTGGCAGCAAGGAAATAACCTGTTGTTGTATTTCAGTAACAGGTCAACAAACTTGTTGCACTGAAGAGATAAACTTCAACTTGAGTAAACAGCTACCTTATAACGCACAAATCAACAGATAATGGAAGTGATCATTCGGGTTTAGGAGCTCTAAGGCAAATTCAGGTTGACATGATTCTAACATTTAGGCAAAAAGCAACTTCAAACAATTCCAGCTTCTCTCATAAATCCAGTTGAGCTTAAAGTCAGATAAGAGTTTACCACTGCAAATATGAAGGATGAGAGCTTCACTCTACAAGTGCATAGTAATTTTTTTTTGAAGTGACACTGTCAGAGATTTTTTAACTCATAAAGCGCTGTGAGAGTGACATTCGAAAGAAGGAAAAGCTAAATGTCAACACAGAAGTGTCACCACCCAGAGATCAGAAGTTAATGAAGATGATCGATTTGTATAAAACTGGCATAAACACAAATCAATGACTGCAGCAGCCTATAAAACATCATAAACAAACACGTCAGTTGGCGTGTGTGTTGTCGACGCAGCCTGAGTCACAGCATTGTGTATTTGTGTTGACATCATTAAGCAGCAAGCTTTCCTGCTCTTCTAATCCCCTACACTGCTCAGATCCCTGACTCCAGGTTGCAGAAAACCTAAGCAACCAAAGCGGCACCTAGCTGCCACCAAACTCCCAGGGACTCATTACTTGTTGCTCCATGGACACACGTACGCCCCGTTGCCAGAGGGCCCATCTCATCCCCCCCCTCCCTGGAGACAGAGTGGCTGTCAAGCCAATGTCAATGGCCACAAAAACTCTGTATTCTAAATATTACCTGAGTGGGGTATGCTTTATAGAAAGTACCATTGCTCTGATGTTAATCCACTTCAATTTATTTATATGGCGTCACAACATGAATCACCACAAGGCGCTTCACAAGGGTACAGTCTAACCTTACCAACCCCCCTGATCAAACACATAGACACATAGGTGACAGTGGTAGACCAGACTCAGAGGGGTGACCTACTTCTTAAACCATTCTAGCAGTAACAGAGATCCAGTAAAGAAAGTACAACAAAGAATTGCCAAACATGGAAAACAAAAGTCCAGTGGCAGGTCATTGTAAATGTCCACGGGGAGTTAATCGCTGTGTCTTCCACCAGGGATCCAGCAGGTGGCATTAAAGCTTGAGGCATCTGTCACGATAGCAGCATCAGACTATTTTATCTCCGCAGCCAGATTGTTCCACAGAATCGGTGTACGACAAGGGAAGCTCTGTGGCCTGCTGCCTTCTTTTTAACAATAGTTGTGCATCCTGAGAACACAGAACATGGACCATTATGTAAGGTTTTATTAGGTTGGCTAGGTAGGGAGGCAGCTAGTCTGTGAAGGATTTTATAAGTTATTAATAAAAAGTTAACTCGGACCTTGCAGGGGCCAAAAAGCCAATGAAGGGAGGCAAAATTTTCTAGCCAAAAGTTCTAGCAAAAGCATTTTGAACCAGTTGGAGACCTCTAATGTTGGATTGCGGAAAGCCAGAGAATAGGCCGTGAAAGCAACCCGGTCAAGAAGAGACAAAAAAGCATGGATCAGAGTATCAGCATATATTGTTGAAAATAATCCAAAACCTTTTTTAAATCTATTGATAAAATGATTTCCTCATTTATATGGGAGGATAAAACTCCAAAAGTACATAAGACATTAATACAAAAATGTTAGCTTAGTGGAGGTCTGTCTTTACCAAATTAGATTTTTATTACTGGACAACTAACATTCAAAAATACATTTGCTGGTTAAAAGATCCTCATACGAGTACAACTTGGTGTCAGTTAGAAGCTCAGTCGTGTTATCTACCTCTCTCCCAGCCTTATTATTTTCTTCTCTCCCCGTGTCCCCGTCTCAGTATACAGACAATAAATATATAAAATATGGTATCAATTTTAACTTAAATGTTTTCATGATCTTTTTAAGGATAATGCCTTTCTTAATTTTCTGATATGTCTTCCTTGTATGGCCTGCCCTCATCTGATTTATTTCATTTTTTTTTCCAAATTGCACGTTGTGCACCTACTATTTTTCCGGCATTCCCCACTCGGCCCGTTAAACATCCTTGGGAGGACCTCTTGGAACTTATGCCCCATAAGAAGGCTTTTATATCACGGATATATAATCTTGTTCTTTCAATGGATAATCGTCCAGTCAATAAAATTATATGTAAGTGGGAACAAGAGTTGGGTCTTGAGTTTGGAGAAGGTTTCTGGGATAAGGCTGTAGACAGAATTTGTATGTCATCATCTTGTACAAGACTTTCCTTAATTCAATTTAAAAATTTATAGTAGTATACAGGCTGCATTTATCAAACTCCAAATTATCCAAAATTTATCCCAATGTTTCTGATCTGTGTGATAGATGTAACACTTCTCCCTGTGATTTAAGTCATATGCCTTTACCTCATTGCTAGCATGACGCACGATAATTATCCTGGAAAGCTCCACGTCCAAAGTTTGGACTCAGAGGGAGGGCTGATAGGTTTCTAAAATTGTGGCAACCTTATACACTCTAAAACATTGCAGCCTTGTTTAGTTATGTCCATTTGCTACCTCTAGTAGCAAGTGGACATAACTAAACTAAACAAGGCTGCAATGTTTTAGAGTGTATCGCTTATCTTGGATCACTGAAAAGTTTTGGAACTGATTGAGCTGATTGTCAGGGGTGTGTTGTGGGTTTCTTCTTTATTTTTCTTCTTTATTTATGTATTGTTGTTTCATGGTGCCTGTGGTTGGTATGTTGGGATTGGATGTTCATGAATGTTGGAGTTGTAGCACATGTTTCATTTTGCTTTAGTTGTGCTTGTACTTTTGAAGATGGTGTGCTGGTGCTTTGTTTCTTTTTGGAAAAAAGATAAATAAATGTTATTTAAAAAGCAAAAAAAAAAATCAGGATCCTTTATCCTTTTATAAAGCTACAGTGTGTAGGAAATAGGGGCATTTATTAGCAGAAATAGAATAAAGCATTCATAACCATTTGTTCTTTAGTATGTAATACCAACAATGAATTGATGTGTTTTCATTAGCTTACAATGAGTCTTTAATATCTCCATGGGAGCGGGCCCCATCATGGAGGGCGCCATATTGCACCACCATCCTGATATAGTAGCTCAAAAGGGACATACATGCTCTGCCTTACACTATTTACACCAAAGCTGGAAGACTGAAGAAAGAAAAAAAAACAGCAGAAATACAGCTGTGTCGTGCATGAATATAAATGTGATATTCTGTCAGAGCTGAACTGACGAAGCTGCACTTCTATATGTTTGACAGGATCTACAAGTTGAGAAGAGTCTCAAGAGCCGTACTCTTCAAACAGAATAATTGAACTGGCCTTTGCAGGCCCATCTCAACTATAATTACTCAACACTGCTGGTGTGTGTGTGTGTGTGTGTGTGTGTGTGTGTGTGTGTGTGTGTGTGTGTGTGTGTGTGTGTGAGTGAGTGAGTGAGTGAGTGAGTGAGTGAGTGAGTGAGTGAGTGAGTGAGTGAGTGAGTGAGTGAGTGAGTGAGTGAGTGAGTGAACAAGAAGAATGAATACAAATGAAGCAAATTTCCCAGTGTAGAATTTAAACAGGGGGAAAAATGAAAGAAAATAGGCCCAGACATCAAAAAGGTGAACATGAGAAATCAAGATGTAAAGAGCCCAGGACAAGAGGCAAAAAGCAGCAGACATCCCTCCGCCCATTTATCCCACCATCCCATCGTAATCTCATCTGCTGCACTCCCTCGTTTCATTTTTACAGCATAATGCAATCACTGGCAGCCTCCAGAGGAGCCCGTCCCCACTGGTGACACCACACTGGGTGCAAACTGTCAGCAAAGAGGCATCGAGTCGCAACACAACGGGAGGCAGCAGGCGTCTGCAACACAATGTGTCAGTGCTTCTCAAAGCCTTCGCAAGGAAAACAGCAACCAACACCCCTCCGGAAATAATCACTTAATACTGATCAAACACTACAGCAGGGGTGGCCAAGTACGGTCCTCGAGAGCCACCTTCCTGACACTCTTTGTTGTCTCCCTGCTCCAACACACCTGAATCCAATGAAAGACTCATTAGCAGACCTTTAATGAGCTTTTCATTGGATTCAGGTGTGTTGGAGCAGGGAGACAACTAAGAGTGTCAGGAAGGTGGCTCTCGAGGACCGTACTTGGCCACCCCTGCACTACAGAGTCACAAGAGACTAGTTTTATTTTACTCAAATTACATTATCACAGCATTAAATGTTTGGTTTTCTGCTAAAACAAAATATCTACATTAAGTTTGCTGCCTGCTGTAAAACTTGAGTCGTGATCAGCTGACAACACCAGATACACAATACTGTGCAAACGTTTTAGGCAGGCACTCGTAATTACAAAGCAGTGTTGGATGGTGTCTTGTTCTTAATCAGATGGGCAACAGAAAAACTGAAATGTTTAAATACTCCTCATACAACCAGAATCAAATGCAATAATTCCCCCACCACCACCACCATCACCCCCAACCCAGTTAAATTAAAGAAACAACTGAAAAACAGGATTTTTTTTAAGGTTTCTTGCCTGGTACATGAAATCACAAAGACAACATTCAATTAAAGCAAAACAAAAGTTACACTCATGCCAAGCACCCTCTGCCGATACGGGGTGCCCTCTACCCACACCGGGGGAACTTCATGGCTCTTACTGTCTCAGGAGAGCCAACACCATCCTAAAAGACTCATCCCACCCTGGCCACTCTCTGTTTGAGCTACTGCCATCAGGCAGACAGCATAGGGCCATTAAAGCAAGAATAAATAGGCTGAAAAACAGTTTCTACCCAACTGCTGTTAAGGCTTTGAATACCACTGCAACCAAATATCCAGGTCACATGCCACACTTGAAATGAGTGCAACATTTGTTCATGTGCAATATCCACTGCCACTAAAATATCCAGTTTTGTACATACTTTTTTGTATATACACAATCTCTTTTTTCCTGCTACGTACTTATAATTTTTTCTTTTTTATTTGTGATTTGAACACACCTTTTTCATTCTGTTGAATTTTATGTTAATTTCTTTTCTTCTCCAGACTTTTAATTCTGCGCGTGATTTACTCAGGTTTATATTTGCACTGAAAGACCTGCACCTTACCTTTCATTGTACTTGTTACAATGACAGTAAAGAATCTGAATCTGAATCTCGTGAACCATGACATTCAACTGGCTTCATCACTTTGGTAAATAAATTAGGAGATATTCTTTGGATTGGTAAGGTTAGATCTTACCAGTGTGAAGTGCCGTGAGGCAGCATTGTTATATCAATAAAATAGATTTAATTAAATTGAAAATTAATGTATTTATTAATAAAAATGTATTTTGTTTCCCAATACTGCTGTTATGTGTCGGACGCAGCTCGGAGAACCGACCAGCATTTGAAGGACCCAGTATGAAATAAGCAGAGCACGGTACAAAGGCTAACTGAATTTAATACATCAATCAATCAATCAATTTTTTTTATATAGCGCCAAATCACAACAAACAGTTGCCCCAAGGCGCTTTATATTGTAAGGCAAGGCCATACAATAATTATGTAAAACCCCAACGGTCAAAACGACCCCCTGTGAGCAAGCACTTGGCTACAGTGGGAAGGAAAAACTCCCTTTTAACAGGAAGAAACCTCCAGCAGAACCAGGCTCAGGGAGGGGCAGTCTTCTGCTGGGACTGGTTGGGGCTGAGGGAGAGAACCAGGAAAAAGACATGCTGTGGAGGGGAGCAGAGATCGATCACTAATGATTAAATGCAGAGTGGTGCATACAGAGCAAAAAGAGAAAGAAACAGTGCATCATGGGAACCCCCCAGCAGTCTACGTCTATAGCAGCATAACTAAGGGATGGTTCAGGGTCACCTGATCCAGCCCTAACTATAAGCTTTAGCAAAAAGGAAAGTTTTAAGCCTAATCTTAAAAGTAGAGAGGGTGTCTGTCTCCCTGATCTGAATTGGGAGCTGGTTCCACAGGAGAGGAGCCTGAAAGCTGAAGGCTCTGCCTCCCATTCTAGTCTTACAAACCCTAGGAACTACAAGTAAGCCTGCAGTCTGAGAGCGAAGCGCTCTATTGGGGTGATATGGTACTACGAGGTCCCTAAGATAAGATGGGACCTGATTATTCAAAACCTTATAAGTAAGAAGAAGAATTTTAAATTCTATTCTAGAATTAACAGGAAGCCAGTGAAGAGAGGCCAATATGGGTGAGATATGCTCTCTCCTTCTAGTCCCCGTCAGTACTCTAGCTGCAGCATTCTGAATTAACTGAAGGCTTTTTAGGGAACTTTTAGGACAACCTGATAATAATGAATTACAATAGTCCAGCCTAGAGGAAATAAATGCATGAATTAGTTTTTCAGCATCACTCTGAGACAAGACCTTTCTGATTTTAGAGATATTGCGTAAATGCAAAAAAGCAGTCCTACATATTTGTTTAATATGCGCTTTGAATGACATATCCTGATCAAAAATGACTCCAAGATTTCTCACAGTATTACTAGAGGTCAGGGTAATGCCATCCAGAGTAAGGATCTGGTTAGACACCATGTTTCTAAGATTTGTGGGGCCAAGTACAATAACTTCAGTTTTATCTGAGTTTAAAAGCAGGAAATTAGAGGTCATCCATGTCTTTATGTCTGTAAGACAATCCTGCAGTTTAGCTAATTGGTGTGTGTCCTCTGGCTTAATGGATAGATAAAGCTGGGTATCATCTGCGTAACAATGAAAATTTAAGCAATACCGTCTAATAATACTGCCTAAGGGAAGCATGTATAAAGTGAATAAAATTGGTCCTAGCACAGAACCTTGTGGAACTCCATAATTAACTTTAGTCTGTGAAGAAGATTCCCCATTTACATGAACAAATTGTAATCTATTAGACAAATATGATTCAAACCACCGCAGCGCAGTGCCTTTAATACCTATGGCATGCTCTAATCTCTGTAATAAAATTTTATGGTCAACAGTATCAAAAGCAGCACTGAGGTCTAACAGAACAAGCACAGAGATGAGTCCACTGTCCGAGGCCATAAGAAGATCATTTGTAACCTTCACTAATGCTGTTTCTGTACTATGATGAATTCTAAAACCTGACTGAAACTCTTCAAATAGACCATTCCTCTGCAGATGATCAGTTAGCTGTTTTACAACTACCCTTTCAAGAATTTTTGAGAGAAAAGGAAGGTTGGAGATTGGCCTATAATTAGCTAAGATAGCTGGGTCGAGTGATGGCTTTTTAAGTAATGGTTTAATTACTGCCACCTTAAAAGCCTGTGGTACATAGCCAACTAACAAAGATAGATTGATCATATTTAAGATCGAAGCATTAAATAATGGTAGGGCTTCCTTGAGCAGCCTGGTAGGAATGGGGTCTAACAAACATGTTGATGGTTTGGATGAAGTAACTAATGAAAATAACTCAGACAGAACAATCGGAGAGAAAGAGTCTAACCAAATACCGGCATCACTGAAAGCAGCCAAAGATAACGATACGTCTTTGGGATGGTTATGAGTAATTTTTTCTCTAATAGTTAAAATTTTGTTAGCAAAGAAAGTCATGAAGTCATTACTAGTTAAAGTTAATGGAATACTCAGCTCAATAGAGCTCTGACTCTTTGTCAGCCTGGCTACAGTGCTGAAAAGAAACCTGGGGTTGTTCTTATTTTCTTCAATTAGTGATGAGTAGAAAGATGTCCTAGCTTTACGGAGGGCTTTTTTATAGAGCAACAGACTCTTTTTCCAGGCTAAGTGAAGATCTTCTAAATTAGTGAGACGCCATTTCCTCTCCAACTTACGGGTTATCTGCTTTAAGCTACGAGTTTGTGAGTTATACCATGGAGTCAGACACTTCTGATTTAAAGCTCTCTTTTTCAGAGGAGCTACAGCATCCAAAGTTGTCTTCAATGAGGATGTAAAACTATTGACGAGATACTCTATCTCCCTTACAGAGTTTAGGTAGCTACTCTGCACTGTGTTGGTATATGGCATTAGAGAACATAAAGAAGGAATCATATCCTTAAACCTAGTTACAGCGCTTTCTGAAAAACTTCTAGTGTAATGAAACTTATTCCCCACTGCTGGGTAGTCCATCAGAGTAAATGTAAATGTTATTAAGAAATGATCAGACAGAAGGGAGTTTTCAGGGAATACTGTTAAGTCTTCTATTTCCATACCATAAGTCAGAACAAGATCTAAGATATGATTAAAGTGGTGGGTGGACTCATTTACTTTTTGAGCAAAGCCAATAGAGTCTAATAATAGATTAAATGCAGTGTTGAGGCCGTCATTCTCAGCATCTGTGTGGATGTTAAAATCGCCCACTATAATTATCTTATCTGAGCTAAGCACTAAGTCAGACAAAAGGTCTGAAAATTCACAGAGAAACTCACAGTAACGACCAGGTGGACGATAGATAATAACAAATAAAACTGGTTTTTGGGACTTCCAATTTGGATGGACAAGACTAAGAGACAAGCTTTCAAATGAATTAAAGCTCTGTCTGGGTTTTTGATTAATTAATAAGCTGGAATGGAAGATTGCTGCTAATCCTCCGCCCCGGCCCGTGCTACGAGCATTCTGACAGTTAGTGTGACTCGGGGGTGTTGACTCATTTAAACTAACATATTCATCCTGCTGTAACCAGGTTTCTGTAAGGCAGAATAAATCAATATGTTGATCAATTATTATATCATTTACTAACAGGGACTTAGAAGAGAGAGACCTAATGTTTAACAGACCACATTTAACTGTTTTAGTCTGTGGTGCAGTTGAAGGTGCTATATTATTTTTTCTTTTTGAATTTTTATGCTTAAATAGATTTTTGCTGGTTATTGGTAGTCTGGGAGCAGGCACCGTCTCTACGGGGATGGGGTAATGAGGGGATGGCAGGGGGAGAGAAGCTGCAGAGAGGTGTGTAAGACTACAACTCTGCTTCCTGGTCCCAACCCTGGATAGTCACGGTTTGGAGGATTTAAGAAAATTGGCCAGATTTCTAGAAATGAGAGCTGCTCCATCCAAAGTGGGATGGATGCCGTCTCTCCTAACAAGACCAGGTTTTCCCCAGAAGCTTTGCCAATTATCTATGAAGCCCACCTCATTTTTTGGACACCACTCAGACAGCCAGCAATTCAAGGAGAACATGCGGCTAAACATGTCACTCCCGGTCTGATTGGGGAGGGGCCCAGAGAAAACTACAGAGTCCGACATTGTTTTTGCAAAGTTACACACCGATTTAATGTTAATTTTAGTGACCTCCGATTGGCGTAACCGGGTGTCATTACTGCCGACGTGAATTACAATCTTACCAAATTTACGCTTAGCCTTAGCCAGCAGTTTCAAATTTCCTTCAATGTCGCCTGCTCTGGCCCCCGGAAGACAATTGACTATGGTTGCTGGTGTCGCTAACTTCACATTTCTCAAAACAGAGTCGCCAATAACCAGAGTTTGATCCTCGGCGGGTGTGTCGTCGAGTGGGGAAAAACGGTTAGAGATGTGAACGGGTTGGCGGTGTACACGGGGCTTCTGTTTAGGGCTACGCTTCCTCCTCACAGTCACCCAGTCGGCCTGCTTTCCCGGCTGCTCGGGATCTGCCAGGGGGGAACTAACGGCGGCTAAGCTACCTTGGTCCGCACCGACTACAGGGGCCTGGCTAGCTGTAGAATTTTCCACGGTGCGGAGCCGAGTCTCCAATTCGCCCAGCCTGGCCTCCAAAGCTACGAATAAGCTACACTTATTACAAGTACCATTACTGCTAAAGGAGGCCGAGGAATAACTAAACATTTCACACCCAGAGCAGAAAAGTGCGGGAGAGACAGGAGAAGCCGCCATGCTAAACTGGCTAAGAGCTAGTAGCTACGCTAAGCTAGCGGATTCCTAAAAACACGCAAAGTGAATAATGTGTAAATAATTTAGAGGTGATTCAGCAGAAGGAGTGCTTTAGTTAAGGCACGTAAAGATTACACTGGGAAACAAATCGTAATCTAGATAACTAGATCAATCTAACTGCGCAGATTAAACAGCTAACAGATACAGAAAAACACCGCTGTGCTCCGGAACAGGAAGTGATACAATACCGCAGTGAGAGCCAACCACCAGTAGAGGCAAGCCACTGTTTACATACATAACAGTGATGTGATACAAAACAACAAAAGAGTGTGCAGTCTGGCGTGGTGGTGATACGGTGCGCTCCCAGCAGCGCTAACGGTCCGGAGCCAGAAGCCGTTCGGACCCAAGGACCCCGCCGACACCCCCCAGGTGGCCGCAACAAACCGAGTCTGTGAAAGAAGGAACCATTATGTGAGTCCACACTCTACACACAGAGAGACCACTCAAAGGTGTACATAAACAGCAAACACTTCCTGGCTTAATTACTAATCAGCTTCCCAACCTGCAGGCATGGAACATCCAGTTCACAAAACTCCACTGCAGTGGAAGCCGATACATGACTAACGTACAGCTCAATATAATAAGGTGTGAGGGACACCACATTTACTGACTGTATAAATGTTAGTCACAAAATCTAACGTACCTCAAGAAGTGTGCTGACGAGCGTGAGACCTCACCCCCTCCTCTTTCACAGACCGTGCATCAAACCCTGGACGTTCTCTGCATCCACTGATGATGAGATGGCTCCCGAGACGACGATCTCACCCGTCTGGTCACAAGGTCGAGTCTCTGGCAAATACACACTGTATACTCCAGTCTTAAATGCCACCATGTTCCAATCCATATAGATGCACCTCAGCTGTGAGTCCTGACGAGCCGCAGGTGATCAGGGTGAGGTCCTGATAACCTCAGCTACACAGCCACTCAGTCCCAAATGCAAGCCACCTGGAAGGAAAACCAAAAGACAGAAACAAAAAGGCAGCCAGGCCCCCCCAGCCATACAACAACTGCATTTGTAAGCAACAACAATAAGCTGTGTTGTTGACCAAATCACACTACCATGAGATTTAGGTGTTACTTCCAAAACACAGTTGGCAAGTTGATAATTTATGAACCAAATATTGATTGATAATAAATTCTAATAATCAATACTCTGATCAATAAAATGCCTTTAGAGAACCTTGGTTAAAACTAATCATGCTCAAACTCCATCTAGCCCAAAATACACTCACTTGGGACGACCTACATAGTCACAGTGAAATCCATTCATGCTCAAATTCAAATTCAGCCAAGATACTTTCATTTGGGATGTTCAGTTCAAATTTAATGAAAATCACATACAATATGTTCAAGTTACAGTGTTGGTTAAAATAAAAATAGAAAAGGTTTATGGTCCCTCATGTCATGTCATATGCACTATTTGCACTTTCTAAGTATACTTTTGTGTCAGTAATAAGTTGCTCTAAACGATATCTTGTTGATATTTATAGCTGTGTTATTATGACAATGACAAATAAAGTACTCATTGATTGATTTAATGTTTTTGGTGACATCAAATTCAAAAATAGAGAATCAGGTTTCTTTATGCCCTTTAAGCTAACAGTGAAAACAAATATCTGCAAGTATAACAGAGTATGTTGTACAACTGGTGATGGAACAGATTTAAGTTGCATTACACAGCTTCACCAATCACATGCACATAAGCTTACAGCTCATTCAGTGTGGTGATGGGTGTCTTGGTGGCTTCCCTCACCAGTCTCCTTAAATTTTTATAAATAACCTATGGGCAGCACGGTGGCTTAGTGGTTAGCACTGTTGCCTCACTGCAGGAAGGTCATGGGATCAAATCCCACCTGTGGCCTTTCTGTGTGGAGTTTGCATGTTCTTCCTGTGTTTGTGTGGGTTCCCTCCGGCTGCTCCGGCTTCCTCCCACGTCCAAAGGCATGCAGGTTAGGTGAACTGGAAACTTTAAATTGTCCGTAGGTGTGCGTGTGGGTGTGAATGTGTTTGTTTGTCTATATGTGGTCCTGCGACAGACTGGCATCCTGTCCAGGGTGTACTCCACCTCATGCCCTATGACTGCTGGGACAGACTCCAGTCCCCTGTGACCCTTAATTGGAGTAAGCAGTTGAAGATGAGTGAGTGAGTGAATCTACATTCAGGAGATTTTCATTATTTTAAAAGGTTTCAAGTATAACAAGAGTGAATAAAAGCTTTGCATAATACTTATTATCCAGCTGCCCCCCACCCCTCACCACCACTCTCCAATGTAACACTTGTGTGCTCCTGTTTATGAAATACTGCAATCTTCAGTCACATAGTGACAAGAAACAATTACTTCTTTTTAATTATCATTATTACAGCACACACGGCAACACGCTGCAGAATTATGCAACATAAAAGTTGACAACTTCCTGTTCAAAAAACACTGGTCAACAATTTTTTTTCTTGCATGGACTTTGAGAACTGATTTAGGGTAATTTTGAGGTGCTGAATCTAAATCTGAGCTCAGATTTCCTCTATCACTTCATGTTTTTTTTACAATCTGCATGTTCTTTATTGATGAATTATGCAAAAGTTGCTCATTCACTCATGAGTTCGACACCACTAATCATGCACAAAAGCAGCTTCAAAAGCAGTTTTAAGCCAGGTTCGTAAAATGTGAACAAGAGCCGTAATATTGTTTATGGCCCCAAAGAGGTGTGCGAGACTGTAGCTTTTGCTTCAATGCTTGATACAAGAAATATATTTTCATATCTCAAAAATGTGATGTGATTCGCAAAAACTAAAACTAGATTCGGATTCAGGGCCCCAAAATTACCCAAAATCTGTTGAAAAACTCGTGTTGATCAGCATAATCACAGGGATCTGATTTCTGGCCATCGTCTATCATGACTTGAAATTAAGCTATCAGATATAGGAATACTCACAATCTAATTTAATATTTCAATTTTACTATACATTTGTTAGACCTATTGGTATTTGCTCTTCATTTTTGTTTCTACTTTGCCTTAGTAATGTTTTCAATAATGAGGATTTATAACAATGCAGCAGTGCTCTACTGTGGTGTTAATTATTAGTATAATAATAATAATACTAGGTTCTGATACTGGATATGTACCAAGAATATAATTATACACAAATCCTTATTTAAAAGAAATAAACATATGTACTGCAATGTCACAGAAGTTTTATAATTAGAGCTTATTTTGAACAACAAAAAATAACGTTGTACAACATTGACTTGGTAAGATCATACATTATCTCTGTATAATTATACTGAAACTCAATAAATGATAATGTGGAATTATAATGAGTCAACCCCCCCCCCCCCCCCCCCCACAACCCCAACTTTTAAAGAGGCTGCTGGTATCTCCAGTAACAATATTTTACATGCATCAAAAGTATAAACCTTTAATTTATCATATATCAAATCACTTTATTAAAGCTGTTTTAAGGGAAGCTTGAGCATGAACATCGCAGAACAAAGTGGTGGTTGTGCTTTGTTTAGCCCAGGTAAAACCAGGGTGGTGAGGAATACATTTACATAGGCAGCAACGCAGGACAAATACTCACTCACTCACTCACTCACTCACTCACTCACTCACTCTTGCAGCACTGTTCAACGCTTCATCCAAAATACAGTGTGGTGTTCCCCAGAAAACAGGCAGAGACTGACCCCTACTGTCTGGTTGTCAGTTTACCTGGCACTGCTGATGCTCTGCAAAAGTCTGTGGGTTTGTTCTGAGAGGTCAGAGGGCACCAGGATCTCCACAGGGTTGACCTTTAGGATACGGCCCTCCAGCTCAGAGCGGGATGGACCGTCAGGGAAACAGTCCAAAAGCACATCTCCAGTGCTCGGCTGAACTGCCTGCAAACATCAACATGTAATCAGTGCACCACTATAACAATTAAAAACCACCTTGCATATGTCATAGTAAAAATATTTTTCTTTGCTGTGTATTGCGAGGCTAACCATGGGTGTTGCCTAATTTGCCCTCACCTCACAAAATGTTGTTATGCTCCTGCATCTGTGTCACATGTCACTCTGTTACATGAAAGTACTGTACGTATATTAGTGGTAGTAAATCTTTTAACTTCTGGATGTGAAATTAATAAATGTGTTTAAAAAAAATAAAAGCCTAATTATTTCCTATTGAAGACATTAGACTACAGTCATGCACAGCCTCACATGTTGTGCTATTATCATGTGAAGGTTTATTGAAATCTATAAAGTGGCATAGGAGTTGATTGTTGACAGTGTCAATATTATAGAGTACAATGCATCAATTAAAAACAAAAGTCCAATCATCTCCCCTTGAAGAATTTGACCACTATTATTTTCCTTCATGCAAATCTTTGTATGGTGTGCTACTATTGTGTGATGTATCAATGCTATCCACCAAACTGAGGACCTGCACTTGTAAGACTCATGGACACAGGGACAGGGTGACTTCTATTGTATATACCATGCAAAATTTTTGTTCTTGTAAGGGCCCTGTCCCACTGGGGAGAGGATTAATTGCGCATGAATTGAGTATACAAATTGCAGGCGTTCGTTGTCGTCCGCAACAAAAATGGCCAAAAATGACAAATGTCCCAGTATGAATTACGGATATATTAATAATATACAGCGAATATATGATGAACAATCATGGTTATATAACGCATGTAGTGAGGAAACTGATCCGACACATTGAGATTATCGCGGCAGTATTACGGGTGTATTGTGAATGCATTGCGCACGTGTTGCACGTGCACGGCATCTGCATTGCAGTCATAAAATAAGCTCACTAGGGCCGTCGGCATCACTATTCCCACCAACAATACAGCCTCTGGAGCATTTGTTGGACTTGGACAAGTTGATCACAGAGTTAATGTTCATTTTGTCATGCGAGGGTTAACTGTTCATGAGTTTGGGGAGCGGGAGGGGGGGAAGCCGCTCGGGGTGTGAGACAGTGTTTTGTTTTTTTTTTGAGTGAGTTGTGGGTAAACAGCAACTCTTCCTTTTGTTGGTGTTAAATAAAAGTCCTGGATTGCAGCGGCTACGTCTTTGTGGATTTACACAGCCAGACCGGCACTGACTGGCAGGTATGTCGCTTTCTGCCACACTTTGGGTTTACGTGACGTGTTTGTTATGCATTCACAGATTAGCTGCAAAGCAGATGTAATAAAAACGCTTTATTCGTGGCCAATTTGTATGCATTCGCTACAACATATTTTAGTTTGTGATGGGAACATGATGGGCACGCAATCTGTTTTACACACTGTCCCGGTCCGCTGTCAAGCTGCAAATCCCCGTCAGTTGCGGATATCAGCGGTTAACGGCAGATATACAGTGCATAGACTGAGTATGTATTGTGTATGAATTGAGTATATATGGAGTATGTAAGGCAGATGTTAACCGCATTATCTACAACATATTTTAGTTTGTGATGGGGACATGATAGGCACGATATATATCTGTTTTACACACTGTTCCGGTCCGCTGCCAAGCCGCAAATCCCCATCAGTCGCGGATATCAGCGGTTAACGGTAGATATACAGCGCACAGAGTGAGTATGTATTGTGCATGAATTGAGTATATATGGAGTATGTAAGGCGGATGTCATGCGCATTCGCTACAACATATTTTAGCTTGTGATGGGGACATGATAGGCACGATATATATCTGTTTTACACACGGTTCCGGTCCGCTGCCAAGCCGCAAATCCCCGTCAGTTGCGGATATCAGCGGTTAAGGAAAGATATACAGCGAGTGAGTATGTTTTGTGTATAAATTGAGTATATATGGAGTATGTAAGGCAGATGTCATCCACATTCAGATTTTTGAACAGCTCAAAAATCCTGGCTGCGGACATGCGTACCTCTGCGGATGATCACGGGCGTGTTCGGATGACGGCCGACTCATACAGGCATGTTGCACGGATATTGCGGATGTTTGCCGAATATGGGCCAATTGTGTGCGCAATCCATACGCAAATCCTCCTAAACGCCAGTGGGACAGGGCCCTAATGGGTACAAGAAATGAGACCTCTGCTTGTTTTGAACAAATGTGATACAGGGTACAATTTTCCATTTATTGTCAAAAAACTAAACACAGTTTGTTCTGCATCAGAATTCAGTAACTCACCACAAGTCCAACAGTGAGCTGCTTCCCCAGTTTGTCCCAGTTCTCACTGATACACAACAAGAAGCTGTCAGGAGGGTCCAACACCACATCCTCACAGCTGCCCTCATCCACATCTCCCAGGCGGCACACTGGGTTCACATCTCAAACTGTTAAGGGTAGTAGTAATAGTCTTAAGTTGTGATTTAATGCCACATCAGCATCTATGGCTATGGTATTTCACAACAAAAATGTCTTAAATACAAAGACATTATGAAAATACAAATAAGTAAGTTACACAGATAAGAAAACAATAAACAAATAAATAAGTTACACAGATAAGAAAACAACTAAATAAGATTCTTCAGATCCACACATGATTAAAAAGTGCAAAACATTTGGCAGTGGCACTTTTGTAAAAATACTGTTCAAAAGCACAGGGCATTAAGAGCAGGAAAGAAAGTAAAATATACCTAATCATTTGGAAGATGGCATAATGATTGTTCTTCCCCCTTTATAAACAAGGATGTGTGAGCCTTGAATGGTTTCAAAGGTATGTAACAATCTCTTATTGACATTCATTTCAAGCAATTTGTTTCCAGAACAGCATCCGATTCAATTTAGCATTTCCTTGAAATATACATGAACAATACAGATCTGGGGTCCACAGCTGGGATCTGAGGTTCAATGATGTCTTCAGGGAGGTCTTTCCTGGCAGCAATGTCTGCCTGCTCCTTACTAGAGCAGGTCAACTTGGCCTGTGACCCAATAGAACACCACACTCAAGTTCTGTCTCTGTAAAACTTTTATCTTTCTAAAATTCAATAAAATACAGATAATCTATCGGTGATCCATACTTAAAAAGTTAAGCGCCTGGAGTCATGATTGAGAGTCTGCAAACATTGAAGAGTGCTATTTTGGGGTAGTCACTACATATTCCACTGCTAAGCACAAAGTACGGCCGTGAAAACTGCCCTGGAATTGTGTACAGTCACTACTACCACAGATACACGGTCATCCACTTTAGACCCCTTAGTGTATATAGCTGTATGACAAGAAAAACTGCATATTTGCAAAAATTGCTGCTGATATACAAGTGGGAGTGTGTATGACTTCTTGTACAGGCTTAAATCCACAATGATATTTGGTAGTCTCAAATTCCAAGGGAGAATACAACAAAAATGTAACTGGGTTCCAGATGAGGTTTTATGCAGACTCCAAAAGCACTGATGTACTTAGATCTTGCCTCATACCACTGTAGTTGCTGGGAGTGAAAGGTGCCAGAGTAGGCTCAGTTATCTCTGATTGCTTCTGAATTTGACTGTGCACCAAAGAACCTGTTTTAAGCACCTGTTCTCATGTGCTTCCACATAGAGGCTGCTATCAAAGCCCATTTGAATTCTTACTGATGAACAGTAGGGTGCATCATGTTATTATGCAAAAAAAAAAAAATTTAATCATAGAATGTACTTTTACCCTGTCTAATTTTTTTACACTTGCTCTTCTCAGATATCCAAACCCAATACTATTGAAGTTGCTCAATATTTAGAGGTCCCACCAGCCACTTGTATATTTGGGGAAATTTGGCGGCCAAGCATATTTCTAAAAAATGGACAATTTTGTAGCGAGCATTCTGAAGCTTTCAGAACATAAGGTTGGACTAAAAATGGGATGTATTGTGTTTTATATGATTTAAGTTGAAATCAGAAATTTAAATAGCAATTTATTCATTAAAAACGGCAACTTTTTGGCAGGTCAATACTATAAATTGTGATATATTATATACACAATGCAAACACACACTCCAAATACACAAATTATACGATTTCGGGACTTTTGAGCATAATTTGTTGTGTTCGGTGGGACCTCTAAACATGCGTGTATTTCCATAATATTTCACATGTGACATACCCTATACCAATGTAAAAATTAAGCATAGGTAAAAGTTAGATTTCCAACCTTCATATTTTTGATGCACCCTAATGAACAGCATCAACCACCTCTATATACGACTTTCTTGCAGCCCTGTAAACTATGCTGCCATAGTCTAGGATCTGCCCAGCGTTCTATAAAACCATAGAAGTACAAATGTGTGGCAATTGTATTTTTGTGCCGGTCCCAGTTATTTTAGCATCTCCCTTTCTGCTCAGGGTCACCGAGTGAATCAGACACAGATCTGCACACTTATTTGGCAAAGGTTTTATGCTTGCTGCCCTTTGTGACACACCTCCACGTGACATGAGGAATAAGCATCGGTGGTCTTGAACCAGGGACCTTCTGTTTTGGAAGCCAGTGGAATAATCATTTGGCCACCACACTGCTCATTCTCAAAAATGTCATGTATGGAATACAAGACAGCATGTTATTAATTATACTAAGTCCAAGGAAATGAATTTCCTTTTCCACTTTAATAGCTTCACCCATGTAGAGCTTAGAGTCACGATGCAACTGTCTCTCAAATGTACTTGTGTATTTTCCACTGTAGCAGATGCAACAGCGGAGCGAATGCTTTCCTGAGTAATTTTTAGCTCCTGCAAGCGCAAATTCAAAAAAGTAGTTTCAGTCTGATCTCTGAACTGTCTAATGGATAAAACACTAAAAATAATAAATGGGCAAACATCCCCTTAAACACCTTTGACATAGGTCCTTTAAAATGTCATATCTCTGTGTTTTATCACACACTTCTACATATTAAAAAAGGGCAGCAATCACATGTTCCTTTCTGAAAACCATTGAGTACATAAGACTCTAATCTGATTAGATGGTCCACAGCACTCCTGCCTCATCTGAAATACACAGGAATCGACTCATCTGGCTCTCAGATACTAGCATCCAATCCAGATGGTTATTCGCCATTGTCTCCATGGTTTTACAAAGGTAACTCAGAAGAGTTATCCGGCACTAAGTGTTGGAATCAAAATGATCTTTCAAACTGTTGAGGACATCACTTCAAAGACACACATATACAAAGCACTGAGAAATACTGCAAGCACACAGGATCAGGATACCCTCTCCCACCAGAGTGGACTTTGTGTAGAGAGCACTGAGCTGACGAGTGAACAGAGCATTTCTACTGGCTCCGGAGGCTTTGATTGCAGACGTCTCTGTCTGTTTCACCACGCCAACCTCCAAAATCAAAGACAAAAAACACAAAAATCACAACAATGAAGAGCTAAAAGAACAGTTTGTCTGGTGTTAACCTTTTTTAAAGTACATCGTGTACCTT
This sequence comes from Thalassophryne amazonica, assembly GCF_902500255.1. Classification (NCBI taxonomy): domain Eukaryota; kingdom Metazoa; phylum Chordata; class Actinopteri; order Batrachoidiformes; family Batrachoididae; genus Thalassophryne; species Thalassophryne amazonica. Next base: position 81,126,211 of record NC_047107.1, read on the forward strand.
GTGTCCCTGGGACACCAGCCGTCTCACATGAACAAACAAGCGGTGTGCGGGGATGCTGCAGGTCATGAAGTTATGATCCAGGTGACAGAAGATGTTCAACTCCTTTGCTGCAATCTGTGCATGAACACACACACACACACACACATAGTACTGATGCACTCACTGCTGCGTTACATGAAATGAATCATGAGTGACAGTTCATCTGATTTCCAAAGTTGTACAGTAGGTTTTTGATATGATCTTGTGTACACAGTACTGTGCCACTGCACAAAAGATTTAGGCACCCACGAAGTTTGATGTAAATGTTTGGGGATTTTTTTTTTTTTTCCTTACATCGTGGATAAAGAGAAAAACTCAGCCACATGGGGTGTGCAGCCAGTACATTCTGAGTGCTGGTCCCAAGCCCGGATAAATGAGAAGGGTTGCGTCAGGAAGGGCATCCGGCGTAAAACAAGCCAACCCAACTATGCAGACTAAGAATCGAATTTCCATACCGGATCGGTCGTGGCCCGGGTTAACAACATCTGCCACCGGTGCTGTTGCCCAACAGGGTGCCGGCGGGAATTGGGCTACTGCTGGGCGAAGACGACGAAGAAGAGGAGGAGAATGTTTCCACAAACAGCGGGAGAAGAAGAAAACCAGAAGGGTGGAAATGAGAGTGGGGACTCTGAATGTTGGTAGTATGACTGGTAAAGGGAGAGAGCTGGCTGATATGATGGAGAGGAGAAAGGTAGACATATTGTGGGTGCAGAGACCAAGTGGAAGGGAAGTAAGAGCAGGAGCATCGGTGGTGGGTACAAGTTGTTATACCATGGTGAGGCCAGGAAGAGAAATGGTGTTGGGGTCATTTTAAAGGAAGAGTATGTTAAAAGTGTGTTGGAGGTTAAGCGAGTGTCTGACAGGGTGATGAGTGTGAAGTTGGAAATTGAAGGGGTGATGATGAATATCATCAGTGCATAAGCCCCACAGGTAGGTTGTGAGATGAAGGAGAAAGAAGATTTCTGGAGTGTGTTAGATGAGGTGGTGGAGAGTGTGCCCAAGCATGAAAGAGTGGCGATAGGAGCGGACTTCAATGGGCATGTTGGTGAAGGGAACAGAGGTGATGAGGAAGTAATGGGTAGATATGGTATCAAGGATAGGAATGGGGAAGGACAGATGGTAGTTGATTTTGCAAAAAGGATGGAAATGGCTGTGGTGAGCGCAGGGTAACATATAAGAGTGGAGGAAGGTGCACACAGGTGGACTACATTCTTTATAAAAGATGCAAGCTAAAGAAATCAGAGCCTGTAAGGTGGTGGCAGGAGAGAGTGTCATTAGACAGCATAGGGTGGTTGTTTGTAGGATGACTTTAGAGGTAAAGAAGAAGAAGAGAGTGAGAGCTCAACAAAGGATCAGATGGTGGAAGCTGAAGGAGGAAGACTGGTGTGTGAAATTTAGCGAGCAGGTGAGAGAAGCACTGGATGGAGGAGAAGCAATTTTGGATAACTGGAAAAGAACTGCAGAAGTGGAGAGGGAGCCAGCTAGGACAGTACTGGGTATGACATCTGGACAGTGGAAGGAAGACAAGGAGACTTGGTGGTGGAATGAAGAGGTCCAGGAAAGGAGAAAGAGGTTGGCGAAAACGTTTTGGGATAATCGGAGAGATGAAGAAAGTAGACAGGAGTACAAGGAGATGTGGTGTAAGGCAAAAAGAGAAGTGGCAAAAGTGAAAGAAAAGGCATATTGCGAGATGTACAAGAAGTTGAATAGTAAGGAAGGAGAAAAGGACTTGTACCGATTTGCCAGACAAAGGGACAGCGCTGGAAAGGATGTGCAGCAGGTTAGGGTGGTAAAAGATGCACATGGTAATGTGCTGACAAGTGAGGAAGTACAAGAGATTAGTAAGGAAGAAGTGAGGGCTGCTATGAAAAGGATGAAGAGTGGAAAGACAGCTGGTCCAGATGGCATTCCAGTGGAGGCATGGAAATGTCTAGAAGAGATGGCAGTAGAGTTTCTAACCAGATTGTTTAATAAAATCTTGGAAAGTGAGAGGATGCCTGAGGAGTGGAGACGAAATGTGCTGGTTCCTATTTTCAAGAACAAGGGTGATGTGCAGAGCTGCAGCAACTACAGAGGCATAAAGTTGATCAGCCACAGCATGAAGTTATGGGAAAGAGTAGTAGAAGCTAGGCTTAGAAAATAGGTGAAGATCTGTGAGCAGCAATATGATTTCATGCCGAGAAAGAGCACTACAGATGCAATGTTTGTTCTGAGAATAGTGTTGGAGAAGTACAGAGAAGGCCAGAAAGAGTTACATTGTGTGTTTGTGGACTTACAAAAAGCTTATGATAGGGTGCCAAGAGAAGAGCTGTGGTATTGTATGAGGAAGTCTGGAGTGGCAGAGAAGTATGTTAGGGTAGTGCAGGACATGTACAAGAATAGTGTGACAGCGGTGAGATGCGCAGTCGGAATGACACACTCATTCAAGGTGGAGGTGGGATTACACCAAGGATCAGCTCTGAGTCCTTTCTTGTTTGCAGTGGTGATGGACAGGTTGACAGATGAGATCAGACAGGAGTCCCCATGGACTATGATGTTTGCAGATGACATTGTGATCTGTAGTGAGAGTAGAGAGCAAGTTGAGTCTAGTCTGGAGAGGTGGAGATATGCTTTGGAGAGAAGGGGAATGAAAGTCAGTAGAAGCAAGACTGAGTACATGTGTGTGAATAGGAGGGAGCCCAGTGGAATAGTGCAGTTACAAGGAGTAGAAGTGGTGAAAGTAGATGAGTTTAAATATTCAAAGTAATGGAGAGTGTGGTAGAGAGGTGAAGAAGAGAGTGCAGGCAGTGTGGAGTGGGTGGAGAAAGGTGGCAGGAGTGATTTGTGACCGAAGAATATCAGCAAGAGCGAAGGGGAAAGTTTACAAGACAGTAGTGAGACCAGCTATGTTGTACGGTTTAGAGACGGTGGCACTAACAAAAAGACAGGAGGCACAGCTGAAGATGTTGCATTCTGAGTGACAAGAATGGACAAGATTAGGAATGAACATATCAGAGGGACAACTCAGGTGGGACGGTTTGGAGACAAAGTCAGAGAGGCGAGACTGAGATGGTTTGGACATGTGCAGAGGAGGGACCCAGGGTATATAAGGAGAAGGATGCTGAGGATGGAGCCACCAGGCAGGAGAAGAGGGAGACCAAAGAGGAGGTTCATGGATGTGCTGAGGGAGGACATGCTTGGTGTGACAGAGGAAGATACAGAGGACAGGGTGAGATGGAAATGATTGATCTGCTGTGGCGACCCCTAACGGGAACACCCGAAAGACAAAGAAGAAGAAGTGGATAAAGAGAAAATAATTTGAAATGTGTTCACACTCCTTTTTCTAACAAAAACCAAATGAGACATTTTGAACTATTTCATTAAATACAGCATCTAGAGTACTACCTGGTACATAAAAACACAAATCCAGGGAAATAATGCAACACATGATAAAATACAACCCAAAATCTTATTTACAGAAAACAAACATAAGTTATACAAAGTTTCAAAGCTGAAAAATATACAAACATTTTATTTACTTAGAAGTACAGTTGTATGTAAGGGTTTGTGCACCCCTGATGATTTCCATGATTTTCCTTTACAAATCATTGGTTGTTTGGATCAGCAATTTCAGTTAAATATATCATAAAGAAAATCCCACCCCTGCCACATTTCCCCATGTAATGTGGAGTTGCGTCAGGAAGGGCATCCGGCATAAAACCTGTGCCAATTCAACATGCAGATCCATGTTGGATTTGCTGTGGCGACCCCGAGTGCAAAACAAGGGAGCAGCCGAAGGGACTTACTATATCATACAGCAGACAAACACACACTGATATTTGAGAAGTGAAATGAAGTTTCTGCCATTTACAGAAAGTGTGCAATAATTATTTGAATAAAATTTGGCAGGTGGATAAATTTGGGCACCCTTGTCCTTTAATTGATTTGAATACATTTAGCACTAATTATTGGAACACAAAATTGGTTTGTTAAAGTGTCCCTGCCACACTATGACGTTTTTACATATTCTTGAAGAATTAAAAAAAGCTTTTTTCACATGTTGTCTTTGTTTTTTACCAAAAAATTACACTGAATAAGTATTTAGACGTTTCGTTGAGAATTTGTATTTACCGCCTCCGAGTTGACCTACTTTTTCGCTGCGACGGATGTGACGTCATTTGAGTAAATGTCTCGCAGATGCCACTCATCTGCGAGACACTCAAATAACAGATTGTTATTTGTATATTTTTATATAGCATGATAAAATGAATAAAAATATAATTTCACATAAGTTTCACATTGTTTCATTCAAATGAGAAGTGTTTTACAATTTGTTAAAAAACATTTTATTCAGTCTATATGAGCAACATAGCAAAAGAGGTTCTTCAGATCTGCAAAACACCAAACCAACCAGAAATCCCCACCAATGATCCTCCTCCACTGAGCAGCCAACGTGAACGGACGAAGCTGAGGCTGATGCTGCCAAGCGGACCAGGTACCACCGATGACCCAACCCCTCACTCCAGAGGAGGAAACTGGAAGCCAGTGTAGTCGGATGATGGTGATGGAAATGTACCTTATTTTGAATACAACACAAGCTGGTAGTGGCACCCTTCTGCGCCTTCCCAAGTGTCCCCAGCACAACCACACAAATTGCTGATATGACGATACTTTCTGCAACAAAAAATAGCATGGATTTATGTTCAAAACAACAGTTCATTCTTTTTATTTTAATATTTTTTACTTTTTTCTATAAACCATGTAAATGAAACTTTCTATTTCATGTGCTGACTCGTACTGTGGAGCATCATGTAGGCATAGTGTGCCACTCTGAGGACATCTGCATCCAAACACACAATCGAGAAACTAGCCAGCTGTGTGACACATTGAGGCTTTTCGCCACCACTTTGCATCTCCGCCAAGACTGCAGAAATTTCCCTGCAACAGCCAGACTCGATCACGAGTGGCATCGGCTGACTGTGTTCACATGAGCACCTGAAAAAAAAACAGAACATTGACTTTTTTGTTTTCCAAATATACATATGCATGTAAACTGAACAGCCTGTTTTTTGTTCAGATGTCTGTTCATTCAAAGTAGATTAGATGTGATACAAGTTATGATAACAGATGTTCTGTATGTGTATTTAGACAGGAAAGTCCCCATTTAGCATAAACATTTTTCTACAATATTATGCCTGATCAAATTTGACAACAGATATAGAAGTAAAATTTTCTTTTATTTAGAAATCTTTTCCCCCATCCCATGTGGGTCTACAGCTTTTCAGATAATGATTTGCAATCATTTGCTTTGAATAAAAAGTGAAGAATTAGCAATCACAAGAAACTGACTTATAAATGATTAAATATATACAGAATGTACAGAAACTTTATTTTCAGTAATTTTAGAACAAACTCCTGAATTAAAGCACACTGTGCTGCTCAAATATTTTTTTCATATACAAACACACCGTGCCAGGAATAAATGATCATTTATAAGAAAGTGGTGAGTGAACAAATCATTCTGTCATCCTCCACAACGCTGCTGCTGTCAGCTGACAGCTGCAGCTTCATCCTCTTTCTGTCGCATTCGGCTGGAACATATACACGGTCTGGATCCGCTCATTATTTACACCGTTAAAATCTTCATCAGAAACTTCCTCATCTTCTTCAAAAACAATCGATATGTCACTTAAATCTTCGCTATAATCGCACACTATGCCTTCGCTGTCTGTGTCTGCCGTATTGGTAAACAGAGCGGCGTTGCGAGACATTTACTCGAATGACGTCACACCCGTCGCAGCGAAAAAGTAGGTCAACTCGGAGGCGGTAAATTCAAATTCTCAGATGGGTAACGAAATGTCTAAATACTTGTTCAGAGTAATTTTATGGTAAAAAAAAAACAAAGACAACATGTGGAAAAAGCTTTTTTTTATTCTACAAGAATATGTAAAAATATCATAGCGTGGCAGGGACACTTTAAGCTCATTAACCCTTGACCTCCGTACACAGGTGAATCAATCATGAGAAAGGGTTTTTAAGGTCGCCATTTGCAAATAATTCCCCTCTTTGCATCTCTTCTAATGAGTGGCAACGTAGGACCCTCGAAACAACTCTCAAATGACCTGAAAACAAAGATTGTTCAACATTATGGTTTAGGAGAAGGATGCAAAAAGCTATTTCAGAGATTTCAGTTGTCAGTTTTCACTGTGATGAACGTTGTGAGGAAATGGAAGCCCACGGGCACAGTACTAGTTAAGGCCTGAAGTGGCAGGCCAAGAAAAATCTCAGATAAGCTGAAATGAAGGATAGTGAGAACAGTCATAGTCAACCCACAGACCTGCTCCAAAGACCTACAACATGATCTTGTAGCAGATAGTATCTCTGTGCATCGTTCAACTATACAGCGCACTTTCCACAAGAAGATGCTGTAATGCAGAGGAAGCCTTTTCTGCATACACACCACAATCAGAGTCATTTGAGGTATGCTAAAGCACACTTGGACAAGCAAGCTTCATTTTCGAATAAGGTGCTGTGGACTGATGAAACTAAAATTGAGTTATTTGGACATAACAAGGGGCGGTATGCATGGCTGAAAAAGAACACAGCATCCCAAGAAAAACACTTGCTACCTACAGTAAAATTTGGAGGTGGTTCCATCATGCTGTGTGGCTGTGTGGCCAGTGCAGGTACTGGGAATCTTGTTCAAGTTGAGGGTTACATGGATTCCAGTCAATATCAGCAGAATCTTGAGAACAATGTTCATGAATTAGTGACAAAGTTGAAGTTGCGCCGGGGCTGGATCTTTCAACAAGACAACAACCCTAAACACTGCTCAAAATCTACTAAGGCATTCATGCAGAGGAACAAGTACAATGTTCTGGAATGGCCATCTCAGTCCCCAGACCTGAATATTATTGAAAATCTGTGGTTTGAGTTTAAGCAGGCTGTCCATGCTCAGAAACCAACAAACCTGAGATGTTTTGTAAAGAAGAATGGTCCAAAATACCTTCAACCAAAATCCAGACTCTCATTGGAAGCTATAAGAAGCTTTTAGAGGCTGTTATTTCTGCAACAGGAGGATCTAGGAGGATTGTATGGCCTTGCCTTACAATATAAAGCGCCTTGGGGCAACTGTTTGTTGTGATTTGGCGCTATATAAAAAAATTGATTGATTGATTGATTGATTGATTGATCTACTAAATACTGATGTATTTTTGTGTGTTCTTCAAACAAAATTAGGCAGGTGCATAAATTTGGGCACCCCAACAGAAAAAATACATCAATATTACAAAAGTGGACCAATTACTCTGATTTGATCAACAAAAACAAGCACTCCAAGTTCTTGTTTGACATGGTGGCAACACTTATTCATGGACAACCACCTATAAGCCACTCTCCTTTTACAGCACAAGATTTCTTGGATTACTTCAAGAAGAAAATAGATATATAATAGCATGCCTTAACCCAGCCACGACACCCTGCTACTGAGGTGGGTCCCATCACTGAGGTATTACCTAGATTTACAGAATTTGATAGTATCTCACTAGGCATGCTGACAAAACCCGTAACATCTACAAAAAACACAACCTGCTTATTTGATCCCATACCAACAAAACTGTTTAAGGACCTGTAGCCCACTCTTGGGCAGACTGTGCTGGAAATTATTAATCTTTCATTAACCTCTGGACCTGTTCCTAAATGTTTCAAATCAGCAGTGATTAAACCATTACTTAAAAAATCTAATCTTGACCCTAGTGTATTGAAAAACTATAAGCCGATATAAAATCTATCATTTTGCTCTAAAATTCTGGAAAAGGTGGTTTCACGGCAGTTCGTGGACTACCTTACTGAGAATAATCTTTTTGAGCCACTGCAGTCTGCTTTTAGAAAATATCATTCCACAGAGACAGCGCTCACTAAAGTGGTGAATGATCTTTTGCTTGCAATGGATTCGGACACCAGTAGAGTTCTGGTGCTGTTAGATCTTAATGCTGCGTTTGATATTGTGGATCACCATATTCTACTCAGTAGGCTGGAGAATCATTTTAGGATTACTGGGATTGCCCTTGCATGGGTGACATCATACCTGACCAGTCATTCTCACTGTGTTTTGCACAATAACACTAACCTTAGAGACATGAAATTTGGGGTTCCACAGGGGTCTGTCTTAGGCCCTCTGCTTTTATCCCTTTATATAGCACCCCACATGTATAATATGTGCCCATAATATGGGCACATATTATGGCGTTTTAGGATTACCTTTCACTGCTATGCTGATGATACTCAGTTATACATGCCGATAACTGCTGGTAATCTTATCCACATAAAATCCTTAGAGGACTGCCTTGCATCAGTGAAAAGCTGGATGTCTAGCAATTTCCTACTTTTAAACCCTGACAAGACTGAAATGATGGTTCTTGGTCCAGTGAGACGTCGGCATCAATGTGATCAGCTAACGCTTAGCCTAGGCACGCTTAGCTGACCTACTTAAACCCTACGTACCGTCCCGGGCTCTGCATTCTCAGGGTGCAGGACTACTTTGTGTGTTGGTGAATAAAAGGTCTGTGGGTCACAGAGCTTTCTCTTAGTCTGTGGGTCACAGAGCTTTCTCTTATCATGCACCTGCTTTGTGGAATGATCTCCCTGCATCAAGAAAACAGTCAGATTCTGTAGAGACTTTCAAGTCCAGACTTAAGAAGACTTTTCCTTTACGTATGGCTAGCACACTAGCATAGTGTGGTACTATACTTTTAAATTAATTTTATTAGTAAAGAGAGCGGGCCGGCGCCTCAACTTTATCTAAAGTCTGAGTCTTTTAGTGAAGCTTAGGGTTCATGGCTGGTAATCACCTTATTATTTCTTCTGTTTTTCTTGTTGCTAAATGCTGATAAATTATACTGTATTTGTTGTCTTTCTGTTGGCTGATTGTTTTTTTCTCTCTGTTTAAGGTGTGGCTCCATCCAGAGATGAGAGTGGGTGTTTTTCTTCTGCAGGCCTCCTGTCTTGTGCACCAGCATGGACTCCCAAAATTTCCTGTTTAATTTCCTGTATTGTCTATTGTGTCGACAGCATGGCCAAAGCAGAGGGTCACCCCTTTGAGTCTGATCTGCTTGAGGTTTCTTCCTCAAATCATTAGAGGGAGTTTTTCCTTACCACTGTCGCCTGTGTGCTTGCTCTGGGGGTTGTTAAGGTTAGACCTTACTTGTGTGAAGCGCCTTGAGGCAACTTTGTTGTGATTTTTTGCTATATAAATTAAAATAAATTGAAATTAAAAAATGTGAAATTTAAAATTTGCACATTAAAGGTATACTGCCAATGGGTTTTTAATACTTAAGTCATAAAAATAATTTTCTTTGGCACCACTATAATTTTATTCCTTAGTATTTAGATAAGGGATTCATAATATGATATTGCCAATATGATGAAAATTCATGCTCTCTGGAAACAATTCAGAATTTCAACACCCGTGGGGGAGAAACTCAAGGGATCAGATGCTATGACCAACATGTGGTAGCTTGGAAGTCATTTACAAGAAATCTTATGGATGTTAATGTAAGCTGGGTCACAGGTAATCTCAAAACCTCACGAATGCACACATGTGCTTCCTCCCGTAGTTTGCATGACAGCGAGGAAGGAAAAGACAACATTCAATATGGGATTTCCCCCAGTTTATGTCATCTTCATTAAAATGAACTGTAATTTTGCAACAATTTACAAAATAAACCTACATTATAATGCTTGGATTTCGATAGAAACTAAATGTTCTGTTTTGTGAAATGTGAAAGGCCCTATAGCTTTAACAGAATAGTGACATAAACTTCAAAACAACAAAATATTTAAAATATACTTTACATGTGATACCCTTGTTTGACACAGACACTGTGTTTTTCTGACCTCCGCGTCCTCGCCAAAGAACCTGTACTTGTATCCACATTCCACTGCCAGCAAGGCACCCGGATGCTGCCGTTTCAGCTGGATGACCTGTTGCTCCAAGGGTGTGTACACACTCTTTGTGTGTTTGCAGGGGACGCTACCCTCTGCAGGAGAGCACTCTGCACCCTTTACTCTTCCTCCTGGCTTGGCAAACTGAGACAAACATGTACCCTGCAAATGACAAAAGAAATTTAGAAAGAAACTGGTCAATGCGGATTACACACACTTGTACTGGAAATAAATACTTTTTCTGAAACAAGGCACTGTTGTTAAAAAAGAAAGAATGGCCTAATATGCATATAGCAAAGATCACAACACAAATATATGCAGACATTTGCATTACATTTGCATGTTAAATCCATGTAGAACCATCCTGCAGTACAGTAAATACACTCATCATGGGCGTGAATGTCATGATCATTTGGGGCTTTTAATGATGTTCTTTGCCAGGGTGGAATGATTGTACAGCATGCATCATTAGTGACTTTGAAAAACAAGGACTGGGTGCACAAAACTTGAATTGATTTTGGATAATCTCTAATCCACACAGAGTCAAAATTATACATACAGTCTCAAATATGTACATACATATTTATAAGTGGTGCTGACGGTTCTACAATGTATTTTAACGTGACAAGGCCAAGGTTTATTAACTTCTCATTCGTGATCATGACTGACTACAACTGGTAGTTTCTCTTTGCCACCATAAAATAAAAAGGATGTGTTTGACAGCACCCAATGAACTGACCAATACTTCTCCAAGTCCTTTTAAAGTCATTAATGATGTATGCAATTTGAAAGCATCATTAAAACCCTAAAATTATCATGACATTCATGCCAAGGTCAAGGTCAAGGTTAACTTTATTATCCTAAAGGAAATTTGTCTTGGGCTTGCAATGCTGTGGTTAAAATAGTAAAAACACATACAATCATAAAACAAGAACATAATATACAAATAGGGGAACACAGGAAACAGTCAGTTAAAATTACAGTCTTTAGTGAGACCCCTCAACATCCAGTAATGCATCTGCAAATACTATCCAGATTTATTCAGAAGAGTAATAGACAAAAGAACAAAAGAATTTTTAAATCTGTTACTCTTACACATGACAGCACGATACCGTCTCCCTGATGGCAAGAGCAAAATTACAAATACATTTTATCTAACATCCACTGTGAGAGACATAATCAAAAAAAAAATCCGGAAATCACAATGTATGATTTTTTTCATAATTTATTTGTATGTTACTGCTGCAAATAAGTATTTCGACACCTGTGAAAATCAATGTTAATATTTGGTAAAGAAGCCTTTGTTTGCAATTACAGAGGTCATACGTTTCCTGTAGTTTTTCAGCAGGTTTGCACACACTGCAGCAGCGATTTTGGCCTATTCCTCCACACAGATCTTCTCTAGATCAGCCAGGTTACTGGGTTGTCACTGAGAAACACGGAGTTTGAGCTCCCTCCAAAGATTTTCTATTGGGTTTAGGTCTGGAGACTGGCTAGGCCACTCCAGAACCTTGATATGCTTCTTACGGAGCCACTCCTTGGTTATCCTGGCTGTGTGCTTCGTGTCATTGTCATGTTGGAAGACCCATCCACGACCCATCTTCAATGCTCTAACTGAGGGAAGGAGGTTGTTCCCCAAAATTTGTGGTCTCATCTGACCACATAACTTTCTCCCATGACTCCTCTGGATCATCCAAATGGTCATGGGCAAACATAAGATGGGCCTGGACGTCTGCTGATTTAAGCAGGGGAACCATCCGTGCCGTGCATGATTTTAACCCATGATGTGTTAGTGTATTACCCACAGTAACCTTGGAAACAGTGGTGCCAGCTCTTTTTAGGTCATTGACCAACTCCTCCCGTGCAGTTCTGGGCTGATTCCTCACCTTTCTTAGGATCACTGATACACCACGAGGTGGGATCTTGCATGGGGGCCCAGTCCGAGGGAGATTAACAGTCATGTTTAGCTTCTTCCATTTTCTAATAATTGCTCCAACAGTTGATCTTTTTTCACCAAGTTGCTTGGCAATTGCCCTGTAGCCCTTTCCAGCCTTGTGGAGGTCTACAATTTTGTCTCTGGTGTCTTTGGACAGCTCTTTGGTCTTAGCCATGTTAGTAGTTGGAGTCTTACTGATTGTGCGGGGTGGACAGGTGTCTTTATGCAGCTAACGACCTCAAGTAGGTGCTTCTAATTTGGAATAATAAGTGGAGTGGAGGTGGACTTTTTAGAGGCGGACAAACAGGTCTTTGAGTGCCAGAATTTCTGCTGGTTGGTAGGTGTTCAAATACTTATTTGCAGCAGTAACACGCAAATAAATTATTAAAAAAATCATACATTGTGATTTCCAGATTTTATTTATTTATTTATTTATTTTTATATTATGTCTCTCACAGTGGACTTGCACCTAAGATGAAAATTTCAGACCCCTCCATGATTTCTAAGTGGGAGAACTTGCAAAATCGCAGGGTGTTCAAATACTTATTTTCCTCACTGTATATCTACATAAACCCATCTCTCATTGTGAACCTGCTCATCTGCATACATTCCCTGGTGTTGTGGATGTGGTAAAGTGCCACACCAGCACATGCTCCCAGACTTGCCTTGATATATTAACAATGTCTATTATTTCCTTTTCATCTACTAGACTGAGATACACTGACCGTGGATTTCTATCCAGATTATCTTGCCCTGCTCCTTCTCTGGTTGTGCCTGGCTCAGCTATTTTTTCTGCTAATTCAGGCTTAATATTTACAAAGATTTATTAAATTCAAACCATAAACTACATCCTTCACATTATTTAGAGTTCCATCATTGTCAATAAAATTGCCTGCATGATTTGCGTGAATTGATCTGGTTGTAATTATACTATTCAACAAATTTCAAATATCTTTGATATTGTTTTTATTATGTCCTAATCTTATATTCCTTTTTGCATATCTGCATAATACTGGTTAACTTATTTGTAAAGTTGCTATATTTTTCTTCTGCCTCAAAAGTTCTGCTGACCCCCAAAACGTGAATCTGCTGCAAATCATGAATTATCCACAAACAATTATTTTGCTGCAAATCGTGAATAGAATATCCCACAAAACCTGAACGCAGGTCTCGCAAAAAATAAGTCGCAAAATGTGAATATCACTCATGATATATATTTTCTTTCAGTTTAACTAGTTTACAGTTCAATTACTTCAGGAATTTTTGATAGCAAACCCTGGTATCAAGCACCCGGCCCCCGTTGGGCGTGACCCACTCCGGAGATAGTGGCAGTTGGGGGGGTTGAGTGGGGCGGTACACCTGTCAAACGGTAACACAGGTGTCCTCAGGCAAACTCCTGGAGAACAGAAACCTCCCGTAGAGCAGAAGGGCAAAAGCTCGCTTGATCTTGATTTTCAGTATGACTGCAGACCGTGAAAGCGGGGCCTCAAGATCCTTCTGACTTGCCGTAGCCCATGTCCCGGGTTACGGCCTTATGGGGACAGAAGTCCCCCATTTTAGCCAGATACACCACCTGTGAGCTGGAGTTCCAGATGGTATTCGATCACCCGATGCGGGGGAAGACAACCTCCAAGAGGTTGCTTTATCTCCAGCAGGAGAACCGCAGTGTGGCAGCATTTTTAGTTGACTTCTGGATTCTTGCCATGGAGTCAGGCTGGAACGCCATTTGTTAATGGATTATCCAAGGCCCTCAAAGATGAACTGGCGATCCAGGACGAACCTGACTCCCTTGACAAGCTTATTTGCCTAACCATCAAAATTGATAACCGCTTAAGAGAAAGGCGGTGGGAGAAAGGCCAAAGGACCAGACGTTCGGCATACACTCAGCAACATCTGGATTCCGTACCTTATTCCTGGTGCTCCACCGGGAGCACACTCCCCGCACAGACATCGTCCCCTGTTGAGGAGCTTATGCAACTCGGCAGGGCTCGATTAACACCTGAAGAACAAAAGTGCTGTTTCACGGCCAGGGAGTGTTTGTATTGTCGTGCCCAGTATGGCGAAAAGCCAATGCTCACCAATACACCCCGGGCTATTGGTGAGCCGTACGCATGTCATGGGTGATTGCACCACTCGCACTAAAATCCACTATTCTGTTCCAAGATCAGTCATTTCTATCCCTGTCCTTGTGGATTCCGGGGCTGATGCTAATTTAATTGACCATAGCTTCGTCACTAAAGCAGACATTCTGGTGGAGGCACTCAACACTTTTATTTCAGTGAACGTGTTAGATGGGACTCCACTCCCCGAAATCACACATCAAACTGTTCCCAACATGCTGATCTTCTCAGGTAATCACCAGGAATCCGTTCGTTTTTTTTTTTGTTTGCACCGCCTCACTGTCGCTAGTGCTAGGGCATCTCAGGTTAGTTTTACACAACCCTGATTTAGATTGACCGACCGGTGCCATCACCTGGTGACGCGAAGCCTGCCACCTCAGGTGCCTTAAATAGTCTGTGCCCCTTATCCCCAGTGCCAGGAAGTTTAAGGTCATTCCTCCTGGCACTGGGGATAAGGGGCACAGACTATTTAAGGCACATGTCCCTATACAGTGACATGGCCTCCAGGAGGTATGTAACAAAGACTGTGCTTGTTTCCTTCCTCTGCATAGACCCTATGATTGCGCCATCGATTTGCTCCCGTGTACGCCCCTGCCTTCCAGTCGGCTTTACAATTTGTCACACCCAGAGAGGGAATTGATGGAGCGCTATATCCAAGACTCCCTGGCTGCCGGACTCATTCCACTCTCTTCCTCTCCCGTTGGGGCAGGTTTCTTCTTTGTTGGGAAGAAGGTACAGTTAGTCGTGTCTGATATGTCAGTGGCACAGTACCTGCTGTGGATCAACCAGTGCTGACGTCTCCTGTTTCTGCTCTGTGTGTCTCTGATCCTCCTCTGGTGGGTGGAGCCTCGTATCAGTGCCATGACGATTTGTAGCTTTAGGGGGGGAACAGCTACCGCTCCTGTAGCCACTAGCACTGCCTGTGTCTCCATCAGTGTGGCATGACTCAGCTGTGCAAGAGAAACGTTTCAGCTTCTCCATGGTAGAGGAGCAGAGGCGATTCGCACCTCCCACCGTCTGCACCTTCAGCTCTGAGCAAAGAAGGATAATAGTGAAATCATCATTATTATGAGATCAAACACACCTAGAAACTTTTATATAACGGCTGAGTGGATGCTTGTAATTTGATTGGTGCTTTGTATGTCACGTGACATGGATTATTCATCCCATTTGTGTTGTGTTGCATTTAGAGTGCAATTTGGTTCCATTTAGAGTGCAAATTTGGTTCCATACATTTGCGAACCCCGCCCACTAATGCAGGCAGCGTTTAGCTAAACATGCAGAGTTTGTTTTGCTGACAGACGATGATTTGGAGGAGCTAGTTGACAGTGCTAAATCTCCAAACACACACGCGCTCACGCGCTCACACACACACAAACACACACACACACACACACACACACACACACACACACACACACACACACACACACACAAAAAAACAAATCCACTGCACTGTAAGCAGTCTGGAGGCAAGAACAGCTGTCAGGAAGAAGTTAGAATGAAAAGCTGGACTAATTTCGGATGTGACTTTTTCACTTAAGTTTGCACTCCTATTTAAAGTTCGCGTTGGACTGTTGATGTCAGAGCAGCAGTGATGAACCAAAGCTGGACAAATTTCTGATGTGACTTTTTGTTGGAGTGAGGAGGTACACAGTCTTTTACTTGTGCAGCGATGCACAAAAATTTTAGTCCCTTTTCTGTTGTTTATAAATTAATAATATAATGTCAAATGACAAGGATATATTTTAGCTCTTATATAAAACAAATAATGAATTTTTTAGATTCTTTATTTGAGGTGAAAGCTGGAACAAACCATTCAATGAGCCTTGTTGAATGGTATATTCTGGCTTTCACCTCATTAAAAATTCGTACGATTAAACTCATAAACATTATTCATTATTCATTATTTGTACACTATATGCTGCATGCAACCTGCACCCTCCCCCAGACTTCACTTCTTTCTTCCTGATGCACCTCCAAACCTCATGAGGAGAGGTGACAATCTCTCTGCGATAAACTGACATGTCACCGACCCCGTGCTGTCAGTCTCTGCAGACACTTTTTGTTTTTCATTCCTGGATGAGGATAATGTGCATGTGGCTGTGAATGAGCTGATCTTCACCTTCAGCACTGTGATGTAAGTGCTGCTCACAGTCCTCCACCTGCTCATCCTGCACACAAAGTTTAGCTCTTTTTCTTGGCAAAGTGACGTCATCAGAGGAAAATTTCTGCTTCAGGAAAAGGAAAAGTCAAATACCACAGAAGGGACATATGTGAGTGTGTGAGGGGGAGAGAGAGAGACAGAGAGAAACACCTTACCCTGGCTTTAACCTGCTGCCCATCAGCACCAGTTTGTTTCACGGTACACGGATTGTTCGGTCTTCTGAAGTAGCTGCTGACTGACGTCTGAACGGTGCACGGCTTTTTCATCGACCTCGGCATGATGTACACAAATTATTTCAGCTACCTGATTTTCAAAACATAGCGGCGCATGTGCTGATGTCACAGTCGCGCCAATGACGCCGTGAGTCAAGCTACACCTCCATAGAGATTCGAGATACACGAGAAAGGACAGGGAGCTACTTGTTGCGATATTTTTGCCCGCCATCTTGGCATAGGAAGTGCTGGAGTTTGTTAGCCACCAATACACTAACAGAAACAAGTGGTTAGTGTCTTCTATTAACCGTACCAGAAATAGTCAGACATCTTTCATTGTTAATCGTGTTGGTAGTTTCAGTAAGAATTCTTTTAGTCATACAGGTGTTAAATTATGCAATGGTCTCCCTGTTTCAGTTAAATTGTTATGACTAAAGATGTTTTTAAGAAAAGTATTAAGGAATTCTTTATGACTAAACGTTTAGTTGATAATCATCAGGATTTTGTTTACTATTAATTAATTTGCTCTTTTTTTCTCGAGGACCACAATGGAAATAAGTGTTTATGCTTTTTTGTGTTATCCTCTGCAATTTTATATCTTGTTTGTATGTATTTTATGTGCTTGTATTTTATTGCCAAATAAATCAAAAAGTGCTTGTTTGCTTGGCGACCCCGAGTGCAAAACACGGGAGCAGCTGAAGGGACTTACTTGCTTTAATGTGTTATACTCGGTTTTATTTGTACCTTGTATTTTTTTTTTTATTGGCATGAATTTTGCCTAAATAAATCCAATCCAAACCGCACTGTAAACTTATTGCATACAAACCACAGTCCAGTGGCTGTGGCAGATACACCACACGTTCCTTCAAGATAAAAAGTTACATTACATTCATTCAGCTGATGCTTTTATCCAATACCAACGTAAAAGTGACAAATCACACTGATGTTACAATTTGAAGGAGGCACTTGTAAATATTAATCTTTCCATTTTCCTCTTCTTTGTTTAACAAATAAAATGATTTAGAAAAACTATAGACTCTTCTTAATGATATCCCAAATGGAAACTACCTAAAACAAATTGTTGGAGATATTCTTTAACTAACAAAATATTGTAAAGAGATTGTATAAAATTATATTTTACAGTGAATTGTGGTTGGATTTTAAAGTAAACATACTGAAAATCTGACAATTCATTGTACATGGGGAAACATGGACATCAGCATGTGCAACTGGGTCCTCAACTTCCTGGAAGAAGAAGCCTCAGATTAAGTGCCATCACTGTAAACACAGACACCCCCCCACAGGCCCTGTACTGTTCAGTCTGCTCACCCACATATATGCTACAAGAGTTAGCAACAATCACGTTATTAAGTTTGCCGAAGACACAACAGTGGTGGTACATCAATATTTCATTCTGAGACAACATTTGTGATTTGTTTTACTGAATAATAATAAGAACGAGTCTAAGTGTAAATATAGTATGGAGGTAGAGACTTTAACAGCATGGCGCATATCTCACAATCTTGCCCTCAGTCTGGACAAAAGAAAGGTGTGTGGTGGACATTCAACACGTAATGGACATTATGAACATAATTCACCATACCACCATGTCATCTTAGAGTGTCAATAACCTGTGGTTATTGTCCTTTACAACACTGTTTGTGCTGTTTGTTCCAGAGTAATATATGTAAGATGTCTGAAATTCAGTTTGCCTTTATGAAGTTCCACGCAGGTTGAAGGTAGCACACATGGAATATTTGGAGTATTTCTTTTAGCACGTTTTCAAGGGTCTCATGCATGCAGTCTCTTATAAATGGTAAATGAACTGCATTTACATAATGCTTTTCCATCTATATCAGAAGCTCAATGTGCTTTACAATGATGCCTCACATTCACCCATTCACACAGACACACTCACAGACGGATGTCAGCGTGCTGCCATGCAAGGCGCTCACTACACATTTGGAGCAACTTGGGGATTAATGCCCTTGTCCAAAGAAAGGTCTGTAGTGATTGTCCGGGGATTTCAACTGAGGATCCTCTGGTCTGAAGCCCAAGGCTTAACCACTACACCATTACATCCCCATATATTTATGGGGAGGTGTTATAAATGTTAGGAAAGGCATAAAAATGTACATTTCATTTGCAATTGTCATCATGTGGTTTCTCTGTGTTGTTTTGATTGCAGCAGCTTTCTGGCTTTCAGGCTGATTTAAGCATCACTTTGTAGATGTTTTTTTGTCTTTCAGTATTATAGTGTTACAACTTTCTTCCAAGTCAAACTATTTTGCATTTTTAAATTTATTCAAAGTCACAGTGGAAAAACAGGCCTAGATTCTGAAGAACTTCTCTCACAGAGGAGATCCATCCGTTCAGTAGAGGTGGGCAGATCGATCCTAATATCGATAATATTGATACTAACGCTGGTATTGATATTGAACTTAATTGAAATTAAATTGAAAATTGAAATTGAAGGATCCTCATGTAAAAAGATCAATACTCAAGCTTTTTTCTCTCCCGCATGCACTGACTGCTGCGCACGCAGATTCATCAAAGTCTACTCTCTGTAAGAGCAGAGCTGCGCTGTCACACACAGAGCAGCGCACCCTTGTATTGTGGTTTGTCAGACCTCTGCCTCAGGAGAGTTTAAGTTGTGTTGAGTGATATTTTTTTTTAATAAAAATGTTGATTGTGATAAGAAAGTATTTTGTTGTCACGTACAATGTTTGGCGAACTTTTATCCTAGGTCTTTTGGATCCTTTGGATCTATGAAGCTTAAATATGAAAAAGTATCGGTATCTGTATCGATATCACCGATACTGGGCCTGTATTTACTTGGTATTGGATCAATACCAAATTCCCGGTATCGCCCACCTCTACTGTTCAGAACCATGAACAAAGGACAAAACTTTTTATAAAGCACAACATGGGCGTAACAAAGGTGGAACTTATTTCGCAAAATCCTTATTGGTCCCCTTGGGCATTCAGGGGAGGTCCTGCCACCCTGCTGTTAAGAATAAATGAAAATATGTGCTATTTTACTTATAATTAGCTTTGCATGCTAACAATGCTAAAAGTTACCAAACTGAATAAAAGGTTTTGTGTTCATTATTTACAAAAAGTAACAAATGTTTAGAAGTATGTACACCATGCAGGTTTAAATGAACTAGATATTGTATTGAATGAATGAAGTTGAACAGAGTGTATACTTGTGCCATAATGTGTTTAAGGGTTTTATCATGATGTCAAATGAATGAAAATGTGTATGCCTATGCTTTGAGAGGTGTTCAACTGATTTATGATGGTTTTGAAATGATGCAATATTATACAGTTTGATTAATGATTGAAATATGTGCTTATGATGAATTGTATTGAACATGTTGAACTGCTGACAGATTTGTTGACTCTCAAATCAGTAAAGTGTTTTGGTTTAAGGTTTTCATAAAAAAATATATGCTTAAGTAGGGTGTAACATGTTGGTTTAAAACATGTCAGACATTGACTAATGCCTGACATGATGTTTCATGATATATTCAAAGGTCATGAGGTCAAGATATGTACTGCAAATAATTTTGTTGTTGCCTCTGTTTATAATCAAATGGTTTGGACATTTATGTTTGAACTATGCTGATCAATAATGAACAGTTGAATGATTATATTGTTCAGATTAATTGCTGCTTCTGCATTCTGTAAAATGTGAGTGATTTCATATTTTGACTGTGAAAGAACTTTGTTTCCACAGGGAAGAACAATGACTGGATTATGTGTTATCGGGGAGGCAACCTTGAAAGTGTCTGTAGAGACATTAACGACACTAAAACTGAACACATGGACCTGTTCTCATACGGAGCTGAAAACAGTGATTCTTTAATTAATTAGTTACACTTTGCTGCAAAAAGGCAGAAACTGGGGATGTATGTACTGGCAATCTCTGCACCCAGGGCATTTATCAAATCAGTTCCCATCACAACGTTGGACATTAAGAATTAACAACAATGCCTGCTTTATGGACTTCATGGAGTTACATATTTACATGAGGCCGAGGACGTGTGGGACTGGGAGCCCCGCCCGGACAGATTTCTGAACCGCAAGCTTAAAAACTCTGTTTTTGAAAAGAAGTGTGTTCTTTTTGCTGCACATGCTGTGGGTAAAGGTTTTTGTGGCATTAAATATGTGTATGCATTCTGAACCCATTTTTGCTCAAAGAATGATTTTTGATGACTGATCTGCTCTGCTGTTTTAATAAACCTGGTAGGATTAACTTGAATTTAAATTATTGTTGTCTGTGTATTCTATTTGCACTGCCCACGGACTCACGAGGGGAAACCTGAGATTTTCTATGTTTTGAGTAAAGGTTATTTTTGTAGGAAGGTGTTTTTTCCCCAACACTGCCCATAACTCACACGATAACAGGATTTATGATTGGCAAAGGTTATTCGCCCAACAGTTGGGCAGATAATGTCTTACGTTATTCGCCCAACCGTAATCGTATATTTGACACGTTTTGTGCATCTAAACTACGTTTTTCACACCACTTTTTAAGGCTCTATTGCGGCGTGAAAAGCGGCGTATGTTTGACACATTTAAAGGCGCCGTCTTTAATTACTGCAAAAAAAACCAAAAAACACCGCAATTGTTGTGAAAAGTGTAGGAACACGGACCCACAACAGGGGGCGCAAATGAACGGACAATGGAATAAGCCAAATATAACAATTTAATGTTGTGAATGTGCACAACAGAGCAGCAGACAACACAATTGAGATCAACAGTCAAATAAGTTACGGTGATGTGTGAGCAGGCTCGAGGATAGAAGACGCCTGTCCAGAAAAGAGCCGGATCCCACACGCCTTCCACTCCACCGGACCTGAAGCAATCCTGGAGCCACCAAGCACTGGGTCCCCAGGTGGCCACTGCCTCCGGCTGTCAGATCGGGTACTGCTGGCAGGAAGAACAGACAGGTGATGGTGGGTGTATGAACACCCAGCAAACAGTTCAACATAAAGGTGGAAAGCACCTCCACCTCTCAATCACAATGCACATGGAGCTTGTACAGATCCTGAAGTCACACTTAAACAGAGTCTGCAAACTCAGAATTATGTCAGTCAGCACAGAAGTAAAAACGTTACCACTGTATGACACCAAAAGGCTGAGACGTTTACTTGTCGGTAGACGATTTCTCTGCAGTGAGGTGAAGATGCTGTGTGTGACGCTGAGTGACAGCTGACGTTGTTGATGAGTGACAGCTGCCACTCCCGGTGCTCCGGCGCCCTCACATGCCTGAAGCCCGCACTTCAGGCAGGACGCCCTCTGGTGGTGGGCCAGCAGTACCTCCTCTTCAGCGGCCCACACAACAGGACCCCCCCCCCCTCAACGGGCACCTCCTGGCGCCCGACCAGGCTTGTCCGGGTGACGGGTGTAGAAGTCGGCCAGGAGGGCCGGGTCCAGGATGAAGCTCCTCTTCACCCAGGAGCGCTCTTCGGGTCCATAACCCTCCCAGTCCACTAGATACTGGAACCCCCGGCCCTTACGACGGACGTCCAGGAGCCGGTGAACTGTCCACGCAGGCTCCCCGTCGATAATCCGGGCAGGAGGCGGCACCGGTCCGGGGGCACAGAGGGATGAGGTGTGGTGAGGCTTGATCCGGGAGACATGAAAGACTGGATGTATCCGCAGTGAAGCTGGCAGCCTGAGCTTCACCGCGGCAGGACTGAGGACCTTAATGATGGGGAAGGGGCCGATGTACCGATCCTTCAGTTTTTGTGAGTCCACCTGTAACGGAATGTCTTTAGTCGACAGCCAAACCTCCTGCCCAGGCTGGTATGCAGGGGCCGGGGACCGCCGGCGGTCTGCATGGGCCTTGGCCCTCATCCGGGCTTTGAGCAGGGCAGAGCGGGCAGAGCGCCACACCCGACGGCACCGCCTCAGATGGGCCTGAACCGAGGGCACCCCAACCTCTCCCTCCACAAGTGGAAACAATGGGGGCTGGTACCCCAAACACACCTCAAACGGGGAGAGGCCGGTGGCAGACGAGACTTGACTGTTGTGTGCGTACTCAATCCAGGCCAGATGGTTGCTCCAGGCCGTCGGGTGCGCCGAGGTCACACAGCGAAGGGCATGTTCCAATTACTGGTTGGCCCGCTGTACCTGTCCATTGGTCTGGGGATGGTACCCGGACGAGAGGCTCATGTTGGCCCCCAGTTCTCTACAGAAACTCCTCCAGACTTGCGAGGAGAACTGGGGACCACGGTCAGAGACGACATCGGATGGAATCCCATGCAGACGTACGACGTGGTGGACCAGGAGGTCTGCAGTCTCCTGGGCTGTCGGGAGCTTCGGGAGGGCCACGAAGTGGGCCGCCTTGGAGAACCGGTCCACTATCGTGAGGATGGTGGTCATGCCCTGGGACAGCAGGAGGCCCGTGACAAACTCCAGGCCGATGTGGGACCAGGGGCGGTGGGGCACAGGTAATGGCTGGAGGAGACCCTGTGCCCGTTGGTGGTCTGCCTTTCCCCTGGCGCAGGTGATGCAGGCCTGGACATACTCCCGGACGTCGGCTTCCATAGACGCCCACCAGAAGCGCTGCCTGACCACTGCCATGGTTCTTCGCACCCCTGGGTGACAGGAGAGCTTGGACCCATGACAGAAGTCCAGGACAGCAGCTCTGGCTTCCGGTGAGACGTAGAGTCTGTTCCTTGGGCCGGTCCCCGGGTCCGGGTTCCATGCCAGGGCCTCCCGGACGGTCTTCTCCACGTCCCAGGTGAGGGCTGCCACGATAGTGGACTTGGGGATGATAGGTTCCGGTGGATCTGACAGCTCGACCTTGACCTCCTCTTCATGGACCCGGGACAGGGCATCAGATCACTGGTTCTTAGTCTCGGGACAGTAGGTAATCCAGAAGTCAAATCGCCCGAAGAACAGTGACCAGCGGGCTTGCCTGGGGTTCAGACGCTTGGCGGTCCGAATGTACTCCAGGTTCCGATGGTCCGTGAAAACCGTAAATGGTACCGTAGCTCCCTCAAACAGGTGTCTCCACTCCTCAAGAGCCTCTTTCACCGCAAGAAGTTCCCAATTGCCAACGTCATAGTTATTAGGTCAGGTCAGGTAACCTGCGGGAAAAATAGGCACATGGATGGAGAACCTTGTCGGACTCTCCGCTCTGGGACAGCACGGCTCCTATCCCTGAGTCAGAGGCATCCACTTCAACAACAAACTGGCGATTGGGATCGGGCTGCACCAGAACGGGTGCAGGCGAGAACCGACATTTCAACTCCCTAAACGTGGCTTCGTGAAGGGGATTTTAGTGGAGGTCAGGCCCCCCTAACCCTGTGCCGTTAGGGCGCTAACTACCTGGCTATAACCCTTAATAAACCTCCGGCAGAAATTCGCAAAGCCGAGGAACTGTTGCAGCTTCCTACGGCTTGTCGGTTGGGGCCAATCCCTCACCGCCGCAACCTTGGCCGGATCGGGTGCGACGGCGTTGGAGGAGATGATGAACCCCAGGAAAGACAAAGAAGTGCGGTGGAACTCGCACTTCTCGCCCTTCACAAACAGCCGGTTCTCCAACAACCGCTGCAGGACCTGACGTACATGCTGGACATGGGTCTCAGGATCCAGGGAGAAGATGAGGATGTCGTCCAGGTATACGAAGACAAACCGGTGCAGGAAGTCCCGCAAGACGTCATTAACCAATGCCTGGAACATTGCGGGCGCATTGGTGAGGCCGAACGGCATGACCAGGTACTCAAAGTGACCTAACGGGGTGTTAAATGCCGTCTTCCATTCGTCTCCCTTCCGGATCCGAACCAGGTGGTACGCATTTCTAATTTGGTGAAAATTTGGGCTCCATGCAGGGGTGTGAACACAGAATCTAACGGAGGCAGCGGGTATCGATTACGAACCGTGACTTCGTTCAGCCCTCTGTAGTCTATGCATGGACGGAGTCCACCGTCTTTCTTGCCCACAAAAAAGAAACCTGCACCCATCGGGAAGGTGGAGTTCCGGATCAACCCGGCAGCTAAGGAGTCCCGGATGTAGGTCTCCATTGATTCGCGCTCAGGACGAGAGAGGTTGTACAGCCTGCTGGACGGGTACTCAGCGCCTGGGATCAAATCAATTGCACAATTGTACGGATGGTGCGGGGGAAGAGCGAGTGCCAGATCTTTGCTGAAGACGTTGGCAAGATCATGGTACTCCTCAGGCACCGCTGACAGATTGGGGGGGACTTTAACCTCCTCATTAGCTGTCACACCGGGTGGAACCAAGGATCCTAAACATTCCCGGTGGCAGGTGTCGCTCCACTGCATCACTACCCCAGACGGCCAATCAATCCGGGGATTGTGCTTTAATATCCATGGAAACCCCAAAATCACTCGGGAGGTAGAAGGTGTTATATAAAACACAATCTCTGTTATGTGTCGGACGCGGTCGGAGCATCGACCCAGCATTTGACAGGACCCAGCATAAAATAAGCAGAGCACGGTTCAAAAGGTAACAGAATTTAATAAACATAATAGTGAGTGGAGTGATAAACAACCCAAAAAGTCCACCATCTGGTGAGGTGGAAAACACGGCGCGCTCTCAGCAGCGCAAATGGAGCCACAGCAGTTCGGACCCAGGGACCCCGCCGACACCCCCCCAGGCGGCCGCGACAAACCGAGTCTGCGAAGGAAGAAATCATGAGGTGAGTCCAACACTCTCCACACAGAGAGACACAGCTCAAAGGTGCACACAATCAGCAAACACTTCCTGGCTTTAATATAACTCAGCTTCTCACCCTGCAGGCACGCAACAACTCAGTTCAAATCTCCACTGCAGCAGAAGCCGATTAGGTGATTAGCATAGCATAACAGCTCAATATAACAAGGTGTGAGGGACACCAAATCCACTGTCATTACTTCATGAAAGTCACCAAAACCAAATTACCTCAGGAAGTGTGCTGAAGAGCGTGAGACCTCACCCAATCCTCCTTCACAGACTGTGGCGTAAAACCTGGAGCGGTCTCTGTGTCCGTAATGGTGAGATTGTTCTCCTGACGTTGATCTCACACGTCTGCTCACAAGGTCGAGTCTCTGGCAATCACACACTGTGCAGTCATGGTTTAAGTGCAGCAAGCTCTGATCAAGACAGATACACCACAGCTGTGAGTCCTGATGACCTGCACGTGATAACAAGCCTCAGGTGTTCAGGGTGAGGTCCTAATACTCAGCCACACGTCAGCCACTCAGTCCTGAACGCATACCACCTGGAGGAAGAAACAGAAAACAAAAACAAAGCCAGCCAAACACCCCAGCCCACAACAATCTCCTCCCTGTGATTTCCAGACACCACCAATGTCACTGGTTGTGTCTGATGTGTGATTAATGGGAGAAGGGTGCCATCTAGTGCCCGTACCTTCAATGGGGAAGGTAGTGCCACTAGAGGGAGCCCTACCTCCCTGGCCCATCTGCTGTCCAGCAGATTCCCTTCAGACCCCGTGTCCACCAGAGCTGGGGCGTGAAGGGTAAGATCCCCAAAAAGGATCGTCACTGGGATGAGTGCTGATCTATGAGCTTTTCCCGCGTGGATGTTATGGCCCACCCTTAACCCAGTCTTTAAGGGCAGGCGTCGTAGTTTAACCGTTTGGGGCAGTTTCTTTGTATGTGCTCATCAGAGCCACAGAAAAAACACTCCCCGCGAGCCAGCCTCTGTTGTCTGTCATGTGATTTTACTTTGGCCCTGCTCATGTCCATAGCTTCATCAGCAGGAGGAGCTGTGGCTCCACGGAGCTCTCTGACTGTGGAGCATGGAGACGGCGGCACCCTTTCGGACCCGGAAGGAAGAGGGACGGCTCATGCCCGGCCACGCCCTTCACCCCGCTCCCGACGGTGTTCTTCTGAATTTACAAGCGCGCTCATTGGTCAGTTGTGGGTGGGTGTATATGCTCGCGTATTTTATTGAACCAACGGTTGGGCGTATAAACACTCCATTTATTGTCCGTTTATGATCAAAATCAAATCAAATCAATTTTATTTATATAGCGCCAAATCACAACAAACAGTTGCCCCAAGGCGCTTTATATTGTAAGATAAAGCCATACAATAATTACGGAAAAACCCCAACGGTCAAAACGACCCCCTGTGAGCAAGCACTTGGCGACAGTGGGAAGGAAAAACTCCCTTTTAACAGGAAGATACCTCCAGCAGAACCAGGCTCAGGGAGGGGCAGTCTTCTGCTGGGACTCGTTGGTGCTGAGGGAGAGAACCAGGAAAAAGACATGCTGTGGAGGGGAGCAGAGATCAATCACTAATGATTAAATGCAGAGTGGTGCATACAGAGCAAAAAGAGAAAGAAACACTCAGTGCATCATGGGAACCCCCCAGCAGTCTAAGTCTATAGCAGCATAACTAAGGGATGGTTCAGGGTCACCTGATCCAGCCCTAACTATAAGCTTTAGCAAAAAGGAAAGCTTTAAGCCTAATCTTAAAAGTAGAGAGGGTGTCTGTCTCCCTGATCTGAATTGGGAGCTGGTTCCACAGGAGAGGAGCCTGAAAGCTGAAGGCTCTGCCTCCCATTCTACTCTTACAAACCCTAGGAACTACAAGTAAGCCTGCAGTCTGAGAGCAAAGCGCTCTATTGGGGTGATATGGTACTATGAGGTCCCTAAGATAAGATGGGACCTGATTATTCAAAACCTTATAAGTAAGAAGAAGAATTTTAAATTCTATTCTAGAATTAACAGGAAGCCAATGAAGAGAGGCCAATATGGGTGAGATATGCTCTCTCCTTCTAGTCCCTGTCAGTACTCTAGCTGCAGCATTTTTAATTAACTGAAGGCTTTTCAGGGAACTTTTAGGACAACCTGATAATAATGAATTACAATAGTCCAGCCTAGAGGAAATAAATGCATGAATTAGTTTTTCAGCATCACTCTGAGACAAGACCTTTCTAATTTTAGAGATATTGCGCAAATGCAAAAAAGCAGTCCTACATATTTGTTTAATATGCGCATTGAATGACATGTCCTGATCAAAAATGACTCCAAGATTTCTCACAGTATTACTAGAGGTCAGAGTAATGCCATCCAGAGTACGGATCTGGTTAGACACCATGTTTCTAAGATTTGTGGGGCCAAGTACAATAACTTCAGTTTTATCTGAGTTTAAAAGTGTTGTGTGGGCCGCCAGAAGAGAAGGTACTGCTGGCCCACCACCAGAGGGCGCCCTGCCTGAAGTGCGGGCTTCAGGCACGAGAGGGCGCTGCCGCCACGGACACAACCGGGAGCGACAGCTGTCACACATCAACTCATGACAGCTGTCACCCATCTTCATTTCATCACTCCATAAAAGCCGGATGTCATCTCCATCTCGCTGACGAGATATCTATCTGTGAAGGTAATTCTCTGCTAAACTGAAAACACTAATAGTCTGAACTTCTTTGCAGCCGTTTTCCTGTAAGTGTTTCCTTATCTGTGGGATTGGCGTTTGGTGTGATCAGCGACGGCTTCGCTTCACACTCCAACCAGATAAGTGGTTAGACAGGAGCGGCACGTGTGTGTGATTAGAGGTGGAGGTGACTTTCCACTTTCTGACTGTTTTTGTTACTGGGTGTGCACACACCCACATCTCACTGTTTGTGCTCCTCGCCAGCAGTACCAGATCCGACAGTCGGGGACGGTGATCACCTGGGAATTCGGGACTTGGCGGCTCCAGTATTCTCAAGGTTCTGTGGCGGTGGAAATCGTGTGGTTCCGGCTCTTCTCAGGACAGACGTCTTCTATCCTCGAGCCTGCCCACACGTCACCTTGGTGTATTGACTGCTGTCAGATTCTGTGATTGTCTGTATAATCGTTGTGCACATTCACAACATTAAATTGTTACCTTTTGGGTCTGTGTCACTACACTTTCCCCAACAGAAAGCAGGAAATTAGAGGTCATCCATGTCTTTATGTCTGTAAGACAATCCTGCAGTTTAGCTAATTGGTGTGTGTCCTCTGGCTTCATGGATAGATAAAGCTGGGTATCATCTGTGTAACAATGAAAATTTAAGCAATGCTGTCTAATAATACTGCCTAAGGGAAACATGTATAAAGTGAATAAAATTGGTACTAGCACAGAACCTTGTGGAACTCCATAATTAACCTTAGTCTGATTAACCTTAGTATGATTCATATTGTAATCTGAATCTCTTTGTTCTGAGCAGTCAAACCGGTTCAACCCAGTTTAAAATGCACATTCAAACAAATAACAGAATAAAAGTATATCAAACTAAAATACAATCATTTAAGTAAAATAATTAGTTAGTACTAAAACAAATAGCAAAGAAAACAAAATGATAGTAAACACACTAATATATCTAACAAATCAGAATAAAAGTAGTTTTTAAAGGTTTGTAATTCAGAGATGAGGTGGCAGATCTATTTGCGATATTGTTTGAAATAGACTTTTCTTTTTTTAATGCTACAGGATGTCAATATCTGCCAGCATCGATTCGCTGTTATTTTGTGTAATCAGTGTGCGAGCTGTCTCAAGGGCACAAAGAGTATGTTTATAATGGCTGTCAGGTGGGAGGAGGCTGTGTAAGGAAATGCAAATACTCCCAAAGTTTTCAAAGCTTCTTGAAAAGCTGCACTGAATAACGAAGTCTTTGGAAAGCTGCTCTGGTTCTGCTCCGCTCCGATTTGCTCTTCAGGCACGATGAAGCTCGGTGGATCACTGATCGTCCTTTTCATGACTCTGTCTGCAGGTAATTAAACACAACAACTATATTCTGAGACTGAGTAAACAAACACACAGACTCCACATATGTGTGGAGGTGAAACCACCATGTGGTGCCAAATGAAGTTAGATTCATAGAGTTCACTATTTTATGTGTATTACACATATATAAATTTAAAGTGTATCAATTTTAATTCCTAACAAATTTTTTAAACTTTTGTTTCTATGTAATCATTTTTCAGTTGTATCATGTCTTCTTGCTTTATACACGACATTGAACAACTCGTGCATCTTCTTTCACGTTTTCACATTAAAATAAGCGATGTCTCTGATTCGTATACATTTTTGCAACAGAGCTACAAAACTTTTGTTGGGAAACATATAAGTTGAAAATTGCATTAAGGTGCTCACCCTACAATAATAATAATAATAATAAAAACGTGTTTTTAACTTTTCTGCACAGCCCAAGGATTAAGATGCTTCAGCTGCATAATGAGTAAACCTCAATCCTGCACTGACACCATTTCTTGTCCTGCCCTATTGAATCGCTGTTTTACATTAAAAGTGGAAGGTAAGTTGGAATAAACCCCCTAAGTATTGATAACTAATATTTATCAAATTGAGTTACACTAAAATTAACTTCTGAGCTCTATTTGAAGTTTCCATGATGACACCTGTTCAAGATGCATAGGTTTTTAATAAGATTACAGCAGAAAGTTCTGCACCATGTAATGGGTTAAGTTACAGATGGACAGAATTTTCCGAAACACTTTGGGTGGTTTAAATGTCAGAGTGACCCAAACAGCTCCATTGTTTCCCTGCACCATTCCTCACATTAGCATTACACAAACAAGTCTGTCTGACCCAGATTTTTCATTCTGACAAAGAAACTGACGTGCATGAACAATCAGTTTTCTTAACTCTGAAAATTCACCATCTGGGTTAAAGGAGTATTTTGAGTTTTCCCATCATGTCTTACAGGGGATGGCCTGGTCAATAAGGGTTGTCAGAACAGTGTGCTCTGTGTAGGTCCCATGTCCTGCTGTGAAGGGGACCTGTGTAACGCTGCCACACACACCGGCCCCTCTGTGATCCTCCTGCTGGGGCCCTTGGCCATCATCACACTTCTCTTCTGATGCTTTGGAACAGCTTAGGGCAGTTATACATGTTTCAATTTTCAATTTCAATTTATTTTCATTTATATAGAGCCAAATCACAGCAGAGCTGCCTCAAGGCACTTCACACAAGTAAGGTCTAACCTTACTACCAGAGCAGCAGTGGTAAGGAAAAAACAGTGGTAAGAAGTGCAACATGCACTTCTTTTCACACAAACTGTAAAACTGAGAAATAAAGTGACTTACTATGTTTAAATTCTGCTACAAGTCTTATTTTTTGCTGTTTTCTTCTATTATCTGTGTCCATGGAAGAAAATGACATCTGTTCAACAAAACCCACAAAATCAGTTTTATTTTTTTGTTTCCACATTTCATATCAGTAGCTACAACAAACAGCAGTGAACTCCTTAAAGCTTCAGTCTGTAGGATTCAGTGTCATCTAGTGGTGAGAATGCAGATTGCATTAAGCTGTCACCAGTTCCGATTTGGGCCCGTGTGCAGGAAGCATGTCAAAGTCCTCTCAAAGAGCTCCTAACTGAGCCCAGAATTTCCTGGCAAGGAATCTTAGCCTAAGAGTGAGCCAGCATTTATCTGAGAGTGAGTCTGAGCAAGAAGACTGAAACTTCTATCTTTGTGAGGAGGCAGGGGTTGACCCCATTGCTAGGTATGATGCAGTCCTGTCAGAGCTGTGATTGGCTGTCACAAAAAGGAAAGGGGGGGGGGGGGATAATGCGCTCTGTGCTCCCACATACGAATGAACAATAAAATCAACTAATTATAACTGCATTAAGAAATGTGTAACCGTGAAATAATTTAATGTCATGATGATGATACTCAGCAAAATTTAATTGGAGCGATCACCGGCCGGTCACTAAACCTGTAAATTGTTGTGCTGCAATCCATTATGGGAGTTCTGAGTTTTGGGGTTTTAAATATTGTTATTGTGGTTCATAATAGTTTAAAAATGTTGTTAGTGTTGTTTATTGTTTTTGTAGTTCAATTGACTTAGTGAGTTAAGTGTCACCATGTTGTCACCATAAGTGAAAAGTGTTATGTTTGATGCTGTCCGTGTTGTTTTATCTGAAAAATAAGATCACCTCCTAGTGGCAGAGTGCCAAAAAGACAAAAGCTCTCGCTTCTTTCATTATTTCACACAGCTCACCACAAACTGAATTGTTACACACCTTGAAGATGTTTGAATGTATCTCATTCACATGCCGATTATCTACATATTAAAAGTGTGCGTGGGTGCGTGACTTTATTAACTTTAATATAAGTACATAATATAATTGTAAATATGTTAAAGATACATGCATGACAAGAAAGTGAAAACACTTATTTCTGTTGTTATCCATTTAAAATGACAGAATAAAATAAAGTATCAATAATACTGATAATAATAATAAAATAATTTTATTAATGTGTGAATATGATAACAAGAACCTAAACAATTTATAAATACATTCAGACAGTAAATTAACATAAAATAATTACATAGATCAAGCTGGTATTGTGTTACTCACTGTCATTCTATACAAAGAATATCTCTGCTTCCTCTGTATTTTCCACCAGCTTGTCTGCTTAGGCTTCTTAAAAGTCCTCCTCACTACTCTTACCAGTTTGGCACCTTAGGAGCTCTCTTACGGCCTAAGTTGCAGACAACTTTCATCTTACCAAGTGAAAATTCTAAGAAATGTCTAAGAATTTGAGAAATTCTAAGATTTTTTCTTAGAATAATGTCACTAGGAGCTATTTTTAGCCTTAGGCTGCTTCGTGCATAAGGGCCCTGGCTTCTCAAACGTCTTAGCCTAAACTAGCAACCAATAAACGGTGCATAGGACAGCAACCGCTGATCCCTCTGTTTTTTATTTCAGCCTACAAAATGCAAAAGATGGAGGAAGTAGTATGTCCCTTTTGGGCTACAGTATCAACATGGTGATCTCCATGGGGGTGCACTCCCATGAAGATAAGAAGATCTCATTCTAAAGTTATAAAGCTCATACAAGCACATTTATTATTTACATTAATTCTACAATAAATGGATGGTTATGAATTCTGTATTCCATTTCTGTTAATAAACTCCCTTAAATCCTACACACTGCTGCTTTAAATAAAATGTACATGAAAGATGAACAATCATAAGAAAACTATTAATAGTGTAGTTAAACCTGAGGAACAACAAAGCAGACATTCAAATATTTCAATCTTCCCACTTTGCTATGATAAGCCAGTGCTTTACAAAGCACCAATTCAGCGTGCAGAAAAGATTCAGCATGCACTGCATTCTATGATCAAAATAGGAATTTATTCAAACAAAATGATCCCAGTTCTTTATATAGATATGAACCTGTTAAAAATATACATTTCTATCATCTGTGAAACATTTTGTTGGATTACATGCTTATCCACACACATATCTGGCAACATGGTTGAGTGTTCATATGGCACACAGAGACTGAACACATCCAAAATCTGTGAAAGCAAGTTTGTGCAAAACATACATTTGCAATCAAAATAACAGATGGTTAAGAGCATGATCTAAAGTTAGTATTGTTCATATGTACGTAGAAGCTCAAACAAGACACATTCATCACCTCATCAATGTGAAATGCAGTATTTCACTGCAGCTGTGTAAAAACACAGTGCCAGCTCTGTTCTGGTTTTCACTTCATTTAGAAAATTTCATAGTTGTCATAACCACTTATCATTTAGAAGGTTTTCAGGAATCACCTTCTCTATAATGTCAAAGTGAAACTATTTGGAATAGAAAGTACAAGCTCTAACCAGTAAATTTTTCAAAACAATGCAAAACCTATTAATATTCATCAGCAGTACATTCGCTCCCGGTTACATCCTATTCCAACATTAATCAATGGAATTCCTCAAATTTTTCTTTGCCACATTTCACCACAGGTTTCTGTTAGCACAGGCTTTTTATTTGTCTGTTCAATGTGACTCTTTAGTCATCAATGATTCAAATTTTGTTCACATTCAGTGATGCTCACTTAAAAGTCACATCTGTACAACCTGTTTTTATCTGCTTTTTACAGTCTCACATAAATATTTGATATTAAACACTCCCAATGTCACACAATTCTGTGAACATGAATGTAGAAATTCTACTTTAAATCAAATCTATTTGATTTAAAATAATTTGTGTGACAAAACAGAAGTCCATATCTGGACTCCTGATCCTGGGAGGCACATGGAAACGCTCCCTCTGTGAAGGAAAAGAGGGCGTGACAAACAGAAGCTCCTTTCCATTTAAAGCACCAGCCACAGAAACAGGATGCTTTTGGAGAACTGATTTTTTTTCTTAAGCTGCATCAAATTTGTTTTTAAATGTTTGACATTAGTTTGCCAAAAAGGTGTACAACTGTTTTATTGCAGCTATCACTTTGTATTCCATGTGCATATTAAATGTATGAGAGTACAAACGGTGTGGATCAACGTTGTTAGAGGCGTCTCTCTTATACAGGAGAACTGCTGTGTACTCTCACACCAGTAGAGATCACAAACCTTAACATGACCAATGTGCTTTTGAAATAAATTGTCATACACTTTACACTATGGTAAAATAATAATAAAAATGTAATTTACAGTAGAATGTAAGTTACAGTAGCTGACTGTGTTCACAGCGGAGTTTTTGATATCTATTGTCTGCCTTAAGTTCAGTATAGCTTAATTCTGCAAAAAAGGCAAAGCAGGTTAAAAAAAAAAGGCAGAACTAGATAGCATCAAAAAAAGCAACTTCTGTTTCACGAGAAAAATTGGCAGCGGTACTATGTCACATTAGTATTTGACTTTATATAACGGCTGAGTGGATCCTTGTCATTTGATTGGTGCTTTGTATGTCACATCACATGGATTAATTCATCCCATTTGTGTTGCATTGCATTTAGAGTGCGGCTTGGTTCCATTTAGAGTGCAAATTTGGTTCCATACATTTGATACCATTGCACTCTATACATGCACGCACAAGTCTTTTTTTTATGGAAGTTCGAAGTCAGTGCACAGCATCACTGAACTACACATTACAATCTGGACTTTAGCAGCAGTGGAACACCAAAATGTAAGTCCCTTTTGTGTTGTTTATAAATTAATAAAATATTAAATGACAAGGATCTATTTTACCCATTATATAAAACAAATAATGAATGTTTTTACATTCTTTCAATGGAACGAATATTTAATTCGGTGAAAGCTGGAACAAACCATTCAACTCAGCTTCGCCTCGTTGAATGGTTTGTTCCAGCTTTCACGTCATGAAATATTCATACCACTGAATTCATAAACATTCATTATTTGTATAACACTTGCTTTCAACAGCCATCAACTCATAAAGCTAATGCTTTATTTTTAATCTACCCTGAGCTGTAAATTCAAAGTGGGCACATGAACAACATTTTGGCAATGAAATAAAAGTACTCTGGCTGGCAGATCAAACATTGCCATATGGTTATTTGGTAATCAATACACCTGATCTTGACTGGAACATAGGCTGATTTTCAGACACCAAACTAAAATGACTGAAAATGACAATCAGGAGTAAAATGAAAGTTCTTTTGTTGGAGCGTCAGAAACTGCAGATAGTACTCCGGGCCAAGAGCAGGTCAGAATCTACGTGACTTTGAAATGCTTACCAGATCATGTTTTGCTGTTAGAGCAGACCATGCATGACTACTTTGTGATGGAAAACAAACAACTGCTCTTTCTGGTTTGTGCACTCATAAGGAATCATGTGTACTGTGCATACATTCATATCTTTAGTGCACCCACGTGAAGTACGCTATCTCATCTAAGTCCACGCGGTAGTCAGGAAGGTACATAGAGCCTTTATCAAAGTACTTCTCCTTGTTGCTTTTCCACCGCCCTGCAGGCAAATATATATCTCTCTCCCGCTTCCCGGGCTCCAACACTGGAGCCACCATCAGGTCATCCCCGATCAGAAACTGGGAGTCAATCCTATAGGCCGCTTCGTCATCACTGGCGATCCACCAGAGAGGTCTTATGATTGGGTCACCTGTGTCAAGAACCTCACTAGCCAATTCCAGAATCCTTGGGGCCACCACAGTTTCATGGAGGGCTGTGAACTTGTGTGCTATCTCTACAACCTGAAGAAACATAGAAATAATGTTAGAATTCCACTGTGACCAAAAATAAACATTTGTGTAAAAAGAAGTCTGCCTCACAGTTTGAATAAAAAAACAAAAAAAACAAAACAAAACATAAAAGCCTCAGTTTTCCATATATGACCACATAAATGCCAATACATAATTGCATTAAAGCTGCATATGTGTATATACAATAGTGTTCAGAATAATAGTAGTGCTATGTGACTAAAAAGATTAATCCAGGTTTTGAGTATATTTCTTATTGTTACATGGGAAACAAGATACCAGTAGATTCAGTAGATTCTCACAAATCCAACAAGACCAAGCATTCATGATATGCACACTCTTAAGGCTATGAAATTGGGCTATTAGTAAAAAAAAAAAAAAGTAGAAAAGGGGGTGTTCACAATAATAGTAGTGTGGCATTCAGTCAGTGAGTTCATCAGTTTTGTGGAACAAACAGGTGTGAATCAAGTGTCCCCTATGTAAGGATGAAGCCAGCACCTGTTGAACATGCTTTTCTCTTTGAAAGCCTGAGGAAAATGGGATGTTCAAGACATTGTTCAGAAGAACAGCGTAATTTGATTAAAAAGTTGACTGAAGATGGGAAAACTTATACACAGGTGCAAAAAATTATAGGCTGTTCATCTACAATGATCTCCAATGCTTTAAAATGGACAAAAAAACAGACGCGTGGAAGAAAACGGAAAACAACCATCAAAATGGACAGAAGAATAACCAGAATGGCAAAGGCTCACCCACTGATCAGCTCCAGGATGATCAAAGACAGTCTGTACTTACCTGTAAGTGCTGTGACAGTTAGAAGACACCTGTGTGAAGATAATTTATTTGCAAGAATCCCCCGCAAGGTCCCTCTGTTAAATAAAAGATGTGCAGAACAGGTTACAATTTGC
This sequence comes from Thalassophryne amazonica, assembly GCF_902500255.1. Lineage (NCBI taxonomy): Eukaryota > Metazoa > Chordata > Actinopteri > Batrachoidiformes > Batrachoididae > Thalassophryne > Thalassophryne amazonica. The sequence goes on from NC_047107.1 coordinate 81,162,441, forward strand.
CAAAGAACACATCAACTGGCCTAAAGAGAAATGGAGGAATATTTTGTGGACTGATGAGAGTAAAATTGTTCTTTTTGGGTCCAAGGGCCGCAGACAGTTTGTGAGACGACCCCCAAACTCTGAATTCAAGCTACAGTTCACGGTGAAGACAGTGAAGCATGGTGGTGCAAGCATCATGATATGGGCATGTTTCTCCTACTATGGTGTTGTGCCTATATATCGCATACCAGGTATCATGGATCAGTTTGGATATGTCAAAATACTTGAAGAGGTCATGTTGCCTTATGCTGAAGAGGACATGCCCTTGAAATGGGTGTTTCAACAAGACAGTGACCCCAAGCACACTAGTAAATGAGCAAAATCTTGGTTCCAAACCAACAAAATTAATGCCTCGCAGATGTGAAGAAATCATGAAAAACTGTGGTTATACAACTAAATACTAGTTTAGTGATTCACAGGAAAAAGTAAAAAAGCAGTTTGAACATAATAGTTTCGAGTCTGTAGCGTCAACAGCAGATGCTACTATTATTGGGAACACCCCCTTTTCTACTTTTTTTACTAATAGCCCAATTTCATAGCCTTAAGAGTGTGCATATCATGAATGCTTGGTCTTGTTGGATTTGTGAGAATCTACTGAATCTACTGGTACCTTGTTTCCCATGTAACAATAAGGAATATACTCAAAACCTGGATTAATCTTTTTAGTCACATAGCACTACTATTATTCCGAACACTTATATATATATCTCCATCCATCATCCATCCATTTTCTTCCGCTTTATCCAGAGTAGAGCAGCTCAAGCAAAGCCGCCTAGACCTCCCGATCCACACACACCTCCCCCAGCTCCTCCGGGGGAACCCCAAGGCGTTCCCAAGCCAGCCGAGATATATATATATATATATATATATATATATATATATATATATTTGCTCACCTCATCATCATAGGCCCAAGGAGGTATTGAGAACTGCATGGCAGGCATAAAAGCAGACAGCTCCAACCACCGGATGTAAAGCTCTCTGTCTGGCAGACCACTGTTTTCATTTAAACCACCTAAAATACAATAAAGATGACACTGTAGACTAAAATCATCACGTTATGTTCAGTGTTTCGCAACCATAACTAACCTTTTTTTTTCATTACTTTCTTAAGTATGGAAGTTGTGGCATGTCATACCTGCTGTGCGGTTGGGGTATGCGTTGCCCCCAATCATATCAGGCAGGACAAACTGGTAGCCCAGTATGCTGACAGTCAAAACAGTTGGGATGATGGACTTGAGACCCAACTCATAACCCCACACAGAGTCTCTGTCAATGATTCTGAAGAAGCAGGAGATGTTCTGACTCTGGTAACCTACCCTTAGCTCTGCACGCTCACTGAACGGTATAGCCATCTCTGAGTAGCGGCGCGTGAAGGTGGAGGGGTCGGCAACTGGGTCAAAAGTGTTGAACTGCCAAGGGAGGTAGCTCACCTCTCCTGCATCAAACCTGAAGGAGGCGATGTCATAGCGGGTTTTGAGCATGCGTAGATGGAAAGAATACCACTCACGGGCATCTGGGTTTGTAAAATCCAAAATTCCACCAATGCCGTTCCACCAGTGGACAAGTGCAGGCAATTCACCTCGTGGTTCACGAACAAGTAAGCCCTTTTCAACGGCAACACCAAAATTAATAGAGTCGTAGTTAATAAAAGGATGTGTCCAGAGTGTGACCTTAAACCCATCCTCTCGGAGTTTGTTGAACATGCCACTGGCACTGGGGAACTTCTGTGGGTCAAAGTCAAATTCTCCATAATCAGCAGTATATTGGTCATCCAGCTCCAGATGTGAGCATGTGAAGCCACGTTTGGTGATGTTTGAGGCGTAAAGCAGCAGCTTCTCCTGTGTGATAGCAGCCTTGTGGAGAGCCCACGTTGACCACACTGGGTGTTTAAAAAATTCAGGAGAAGGAACCTTGATAGGCTTTTGGAAGTACTGACGCACCTGAAAGCAAAACAAAAAGGCTATGAGAAGTGTATTCATATACAGTGCTTATCTTAGCCTCCACGTGGTAAAAGTCTGTTGAACTTGACAGACACCACTGAGCCTTTAAACATTTTGATTTCTTTAGGAAAAAAGCAATTCAGACTTCTCTGTATTAAAATATCAAAAATTATCCTCTTTAAATTCAAACGGAAAACAAATATGTACAGCTTGGTGTAAATTAAATAAAATGATCAAAGGCAAAATGATGATACTTGAGTATAACACAAGTAATATATCTCTTTTCAGACAGTTTTCTTCAGATAACTCAGGAGACGGACACAAGTCACTCAGTGTGTCTTGAACGTAATTTAGTCACTAAAAAATACAAATTGTATACAGTCCTCTATTGTAAATCTTTCTGGAGGAAGCAGTTCTCAAAAACTGGGTGATTGTTCCAGAAAGAGAAAAGTGAGGGAAGCCACCATGACAAATATGGTAACTGTAAAGAAGTTGAATTCTCTGGCTACAGTTGGAAAAGTGGGACTCGTACAAGTTTTGTATGACATTATGGTGAAGTGGAACAGAAAAGGATTTTCTTAAAAAGAAGGTTTGAAAGTTCACGTGCAGTTTGCCTGAAGGCACATGGGAAACTTGAACCATTATCTGATCTCTTTCTTTGTATTAAACACCTTTTCTATTCAGCTCCAGCTATGAAGCTGTGACTAGTGATGTAACACATCAAATGTGCCCTATTCGGTCTCCACAATCACATCCACAGAACAGCAGCTTTTGCAGGTGCGGCTGTATAGCATTACACACACACACACACACATATATATATATATATATATATATATATACACGAGGTCTATTAGAAAAGTATCCGACCTTTTTATTTTTTTCAAAAACCATATGGATTTGAATCACGTGTGATTGCGTCAGCCAAGCTTGAACCCATCTCAAAGCCGTCCTGTGAGACCAAAACGGAGGTGGTTTTGTCTCGCTCCAGTAGCGAATCCATTGTGACACGCGACGCTTCCGCTCAGCTTTCCATGACAAAATCTCTTGTTAAAAGTGAAATCTGCCGGAAAATGGTTGATGTCCAGCTCTTGTGATAACCAGAGAAATTGCACACGATGGTCATGGATCCATACAGCCATCCGTTTAGAAATGAAATGGTCGCTCAGCCTGTCGATGGCGGCTTCGGAGCGCGGCGCACCACCAGTCGCTCTGGGCCGTCCTTAAAGCGACAGTAACACTCCGTAATCTCTTTGAAGCCCATAAAATGTTCACCAAAAACCATCTGAATTTCTCGAATGGTCCACTTTGATGTCCCTCACAGTTTCTGAAAAAATTTTGATCAAGCAAAGCGGCAGTCTCTGAGCCATTCCTAAACAATGAAAAAAACGACGAGAGGGGTGGACCACTCTTCACTCAAAGCCTGCTCACAGGCGAATGACGCAACCGGCAGGCGTGAAAAAACTCACACATGCGCACAAAGATTCAAGCTTGGCTGACGCAATCACACGTGATACAAATCCATATGGTTTTTGAAAAAAATAATAAGGTCGGATACTTTTCTAATAGACCTCGTATATACATACTAGCTCGTTGCTAGTGGGGATCCACAGGCTTTAGATTGGGTCGTGTTTATAAAATAGGTAGCTGCCATTTGTCAAAGGTGATAATAAATTGTGCCAAGTTTCTATAATGAGTTGGAATGGCGTGTGAGTCCAGAATGTTTTTAAAACCTTAGACCTCAACAGGTTTTATACAAAGAACTCACTCACTCATCACTCATCTTCAACCGCTTATCTGGGAACTGGTCATGGGGTAACAGCTCCAGCAGGGGATCCCAGACTTTCCTTTCCCAGACCACATTGACCACCTCTGATTGGGGGATCCCGAGGCATTCCCAGGCCAGTGTGGAGATATAATCTCTCCACCTAGTCTTGGGGAGTCCCCAGGGTCTCCTCCCAGATGGACATGCCTGAAACACCTCCCTAGGGAGGCACCCAGGAGGAATCCTTACCAGATACCCGAGCCACCTCAGATGGCTCCTTTCAACACAAAGGAGCAGCGGCTCTACTTCGAGCTCCCCACGGATGACCGAGCTTCTCCCCGTATCTGGGAGACACAAAGAACTCAACCCTTTTATTTCCTGTTAACTACACAATTTCTTAATGTTAATTTACTGTCTTAGTGTATTTATAAATCGTTTAGGTTCCTGTTATCATATACACTGTCAGAAAAATTATGCTCATACCATCATAACACTTTGAGTTTCTCTGTGATTCAGGTGCGTGCAGGACCGTTCTTAAAACAGCAGTGCCTCACGTCCAAGTGTCAAATGGAACAATTTGGGTTAAATCGGCTAATGGTTCTACTGAGCAACGAAGATTATCCAAACCAATTTGTGTCGCTGATCCTGAGAGTGGTGATAATGTTCGAGCTTCAGTGGTTCTCTCACCAGACTGTCCTGTTAACTTGCTGGGGAGAGATTTAATGAAGCTCCTCCATATCGCTGTTGTTCCTACATCAAAGGGCATGAAAGCAGTCAGGATCAACCCAGATGACATTCTTCACGCACACGTAGAAGCTGATAACCATAGAGTTTATTATTCGCTTGATTTGACACAAAACCCATTTTCTAAGGTCACTAACAGCTTGCTAATTATGGCTCAAGCCACACTGGAACAACCTGTCACTGCCTGATTATTCTAAACCATTCGCACAAACAGTTGACTGCAGGTCAGGTTTCATGCAATCTGTGCTCCTACAACCTCATGGAGGAAAATTGAAACCGATTGCGTTCTATTCAAAAAGATTGGATCCTGTAGCACAGGCGCTGCCCCCTTGTGTTCAAGCTGTTTGTGCTGCAGCCATGGCTATTGATTCATCAGCTGATGTTGTATTATTTCATCCAACTACACTGTTAGTACCATATGCTGTAGATGTGTTGTTGCTGCAGGCTAAAATTAACTTTCTATCGCCAGCGAGAGATTTATCTTATACTGCGACACTGTTGTCACAACCCCACATGGTCATAAAGCAATGCACCACACTAAATCCAGCTACTCTCCTCCCCACCGAGGAGGATGGAGACCCACACAGCTGTGTTGCTGTTACTGAAAGTCTCCAGCTCCCCAGAGCCGATCTGACAGATTCTCCCCTGCCTGAGTGAGAAGTCTGGTTTGTTGACGGTTCTTGCTCCAAGAATGATAAGGGAGAGACACAAACAGGATATGCTGTAGTGACATCACAGAATGGTGTTACTGAAGCAAAACAGATAACACCCATACATTCTGCACAAGCTGCTGAACTCATCGCTCTGACTAGAGCTTGTATTTTGGCCAAAGATAAAAAAGTGACTATTTATACAGACAGCCAGTATGCGTTTTCAACAATCTTTTTCTTCGCTAAACAATGGGAGCGAAGAGGAATGGTGACATCTACTGGCAAACCAGTAACACATGCTGCTCTTTTAAAAGACCTTTTATCTGTATTTGTTTACCCACCTCATTGGCTTTGTGCAAATGTGCAGCACACACTAAAGGCACAGATATGGTGTCTAATGGTAATAGATTCGCTGATGAAATTGCTAAAACTGCTGCCTCAGGTACATTTGGAGTGTCTGATATTTACTCAGCTGAGACTGACACATCCTTGATTGATGTTGAGGTACTGAGGAGCTGCCAACAGGGGTCTCCACTCACAGAAAAAAGACTCTGGACAGACAAAGGCGCTACACTCGACAATAAACAACTCTATTGTATACGTGACATGCCGGTTTTACCTCGAAGGTTATTTAAAGCAGCAGCCATTTTATCGCACGGGCCATGCCATGTGTCCACAGGAGGGATGGTAACCCTCATTAGTAAACATTTTGCAACATTTGGGTTCAGTTCCTACTCCAAAAATTTCTGCAGAATGTGCCCAACATGCATTCGACACAACCCACAAGGAAATGTGAGACCAAAATGTGGCCAGTTTCCACAACCACGGTATCCATTTCAAACGCTCCACATGGATTTCATTGAACTCAACCAGAGTAGACCATATAAATACTGCCTGGTTCTTATTGATGCGTTTTCCAAATGGGTTGAGATCGTTCCATCCAAAAATGCGGATGCATTATCTGTAGCAAAGGCCATTTGCAAAACTATTGTACCGAATTATGGCATTCCAGAGATCATTTACAGTGATAATGGACCTCATTTTGTGAACAAAGTGATTTCACGAATGGCAGAAAATTTACAAATGGTTTTGAAAAACCATTGTGCCTACCACCCACAAAGTGCAGGGTTGGTGGAAAGAACTAATGGTACAGATAAAGGCAGACTTAAAAAAATGCATGGAAGAGACGAGGAGACCACGGCCAGAATGTTTGGAACTAGTTAAACTCTATATGCGTATCACACCTGCAGGAACAGGCCTCACACCATTCGAGGTTTTATATGGTAGACCTTATAGGTTGTCAGTGTTCCCAAAAGACCTTGAAACTGCTGAGGGGGGGTTTCACATTAGCAGACTATATGAGGAGATTGTTGCAAGAAAGAGATGTGTCAAAAACAAACTTACTGCCGTCTGATTCTTTGCCCCTACAGGACAGACCACTGGTTCAGCCCGGTGATTGGGTGTTCGTGAAGGTCATCAAAAGGAAGTGCTGGTCCAGTCCATGTTGGGAAGGGCCATACCAAGTGCTGTTAATGTCACCCACCGCTGTGAAAATCGCCGAGCGACCCAGCTGGATCCACCTCAGCCACTGTAAGCTACAGCGTGTGCCAGACCCTCCAACGAGTAGTAGGGAAGTCTGACTACAAAGGGGTTTCACCATCTAGAGGTGATTCGTCTCAACGTCAGTGAAGTAACCACCTGATCCCTGGTGGTGCGCCGTGTTCCGGCTGGACAACGTCAACAGGAACGTCGCTGTCACCGGCGTTGCGAAGGTAGCTGTTGTGTTGTGGGCTTAGTGTGTGTGAATCTGTTTGGACTCCTTATGTGGTGGCTGACCCAAGAGTGGGAGAGAAGAAGTGGGCTTCAAGACAGACACCGCCGCTCTGAAGCACTTCCCAATGGTACATTGATGCATCATTACCAAGGTAACGTGGTGGCGCTTTATCAACTACACCGCCACCTCCAACAACATGACCAACTGTTATGTCTGTGCTCTCATGCCAGCGTCGACATCCCACCACAGCGTCTACACCACTAGTCCTCGGACTGTGGCCCCAGGATGTCTGATAGCAGCGACAACAAACCCTGGCAGGGGAAAGACAATGGCACAGGCTGATTACTCAAAGCCATACAAGACAAACAATCCCCTAAACTTCTTCGGCTGCACGAATCCACGTCACAGTGTACATGGCTTGGCCGCAAATGTCCAAACCCCAGATGATGGTGGGTGTTACCCACTATGGAGTCTATGACGTGTGCGTGACAGGAAACGGAACAAACAAAGTAGGAGAAATACCACCCTCACTCTGTAAGAAAACTTACACCTTTTGCACATACGTCAGTGAGAAGGCACATCTACGCTGTGCTGAACATGAAGACTGCGGGCGTAACAAGGTACAACAAGGTACATGAGCCAGACAGAGCATGATGTAGAGACGGCCCTTACAGGTGTTGTGTTCGCCCATTGCCCCATCATTAAAAGGCACCAGAGTCTTGACAGACTATTGTTGGCAGTGTGGCACAAACATATATGTCAATTTACCTACCAACTGGTCCGGAGTCTGCAGCTTGGTGATTTTACATCAGGCTCTGGTCTACATCCCGAAAGACCAGCTCCTCAAGCTATCCAAGCTACCAGACCGTCTCCGTCCGAGCCATCACTGGACCAAGCGAGGATATGCAGAAATCCCAAACGATCAACATATCTTTTCCACAGGACGAGACATCGCCAAAGCACTCTTTCCCAACTTTGGAATCTCCGATGTAAGAAGAGAAGTGGAATTCACCAGATACAAGGTCGTACAGTTCATGAACTCATCACTGACTTTCGCAAAGGCCACTTCGGAAGAACTCACCGCTCTACGACTGATGGTGCTAGAGAACTGCATGGTTCTCGACCTCCTAACCGCACCATAAGGAGGTGTGTGCGTGACAGTGGGAACTGCATGCTGCACCTTTATTCCGGACCCCACTGCCGACGGAGGGGCCAATCAAAAGGCCATCGCTGAAATGACTACCACCAGAGATGCTGTGCAGGCTTCCATGAATTCAAAGAGCTGGGACGTTTGGTCTTGGTTCACATCTGGAACTTGGTGGCAACTCCTTTTGAAAACTTGTATTCCTCTCCTTGCTGTTGTGATTCTGTTTTGTGTTCTGATGACTTGTGTGCTTCCATGTATCCGTAGCATGCTCACCCGCACGGTGAACCGTTCTTTTTTGCAGTACCAAGTCCTGATACAACAGCAGAATAGAAGCTATGAACCTATGCGGCAACAAATTGACAATGTCAGTGCAGGATATGAGAATGCGTAATGCTTTTATGATGTGCCTATTGAAGGTGTGAAAGCAAGTGATAGTCATCTGATGTTCTGCATTCACAAACTACAAACAGGAGGGACATGTCAGAAAAATTATGCTCATACCATCATAACACTTATGCCTATCTCGGCTTTCAGTGCTTACCAGTCGAATGACTATAAGAGAAATTGTGGAGAGCTGGGCATGTCCCAACTTGTCCTCTGGCACTCCGAAACGGAGGTGTTCCTTTGTCTCGCTCCATCAGCGAATCAGTCGTGATGCGCGAAGCCTCCACGCGGCTTTCCATGACAAAATCTCTTGTTAAAAGTGAAATCTGCCGGAAAATGGCTGATGTCCAGCTCTTGTGATAACCAGAGAAATTGCACATGACGGTCCCGGCTCCACACAGTGATCCGTTTAGCAATGATGTGGTGGTTTCTGCCTCTCGATGGCGGCTCGGAGCGCGGTGCGCCGAGCGCCATTGTGGGCCGTCCTTAAAGCTGTAGTAACACTCCTCATTCTCTGTGAAGCCCGTAAAATTTTCACCGAAAGCCAGATAAATTTTTTGAATGGTTTCCAGCTGCTTGTCTCTAACAGTTTCTGAAAAAATTCTGATGGAAAAAAAGCCCAAATCATTCCGCCATTTCCTCGCAATGAAACGACGACGAGAGGGGTGGAGCAGTGCTCACTCAAAGCCTGCCCACAGGCGAATGACGCAACTGACAGGCGTGGAAAAACTCACGCATGCGCACGAAGGTTCAAGCTTGGCTGACGTAAAAACATATGTGTCAAATCCATATAGTTTTTGAAAAAAATTAAAAGGTCCGTTACTTTTCTCACAGACCTCGTACACGCAGAGGCCACTTGGCTACACACACACACACACATATATAGATAGATAGATAGATAGATAGATAGATAGATAGATAGATAGATAGATAGATAGATAGATAGATCGATGACAGATAGATAGATATTTATCATATAATAAAAAAATAAACATTAAAGCAGCAATACTTTGTAAAAATCAATACCCTCACTTCATTTTTATTATGCGCTTTTGTATCTTACAACACAAAGCTGTCGGATAAGTAAGTTTTATATACATACAACATGATAGATATCTATCTATCTCAGGGGTGGGCAGCGAGGGCAGAGACATGGCAGGTTGTCCTTGCAACCAATCACCTCTGCAGGTGGGCTGCTGATAAGCTTCTCCCCTGAACATAAACACCTGATCGCCAATGAAATCACCTGCTGAAACACCTGATCATGAAAGAAATCACCTGCTGAGGTGAATGGTAGTAAGGAAAACCTGCAGCGTCTCGGCCCTTCATGGCACATGATTGCCCACCCTTGATCTATCTATTACTATATATAATGTCAAAATGCTCCAGACATTAATTTCACTACTTTTAAAGCCCATTTTATTGAATTTCATCATAGCACTAGCGTCTATATTCTGTAATTAATAAGACAGGACAAGCACTGTTGGATCTGCAATCAAAACAATATGATGGCGCATCACTCACCATGTATTTGTGAATGGAGGTCACATCAGAACCCACACAAACTCTATAGCTGAGTTCGGGAAAGGGCTTCTGTCCGTCTGGTGGTCTGTAGGAGGTGTCCTGATACCGGGCCTGGAACCTGAGTATCCGATCCTGCTCTGACCAACCCAAATGAAAAGGTACAGAGTCATTAATCTTGATTGCAGTTGCATTAGATGACAGCCAATAGCGCTCCAGGATTCCTCCAAAAGCATTCCGATTTGAGTAGACATCACTGGTGATGAATGGTCGTGGTTCCTCTTCCCCCCAAATCCTGATAGGCCAATACTGTTTGGCTAACTCTGCCCCTCCATACCAATATGAGTTATTGTAGGCCATGGCATGTTCCACCGCAAGCTCTTTTTCCAGCTCCTCCCAGCGAATGCGATAACACATCACTGTGTCCTTGGGCTGAACTGTCTGAATAAAGAAGTTGAGTTTACCAGAATCTGACTGAGTGCAGCTTAGAGTATTTCCCTCCTTTGAGCAGGAGTCCAAATTTAGTGTGCCAGACCTGAAAAGGCACATTGACAAGAGAGAGAGTCAGAGTACAAAGTGGTGAAGCACAATGTTCAAAGCTTGAGCGTCATGAGCAGTGAGCTGTACTTTACAGCAGCAATGTGAAGAATGTAAAATGACAATGCTGACAAATTAAGCTTACTAAAAAATAATCAACACAACTAAAATGCAGTTATGAAAAAGCAGAATGAATATTTAAAAAAAAATGCAACAAACCCAGAAAAGCACTTACACATACAAACAATACAAATCTCTACCAAGGACTAAAACAATCACACAATCTAATATTAAAATCGTTACACCTGGACTGCCTCTGCCACCTTCAACGTATCAGGCCAGTCCCAACATTTTTACAGATCTTTTGAAGAATGGGTTCTTACTCTTCAGATCCTTGAAAAACTGTTTTAAAACTTCCTGCTTCAAAATGTTAAACCTTGCCATAGTTTTATCTGTGGCTGTCAGACACAGAATGTACAGTTCAAGAGTGAAAAGGCTTCTAAAGGCATAATAACCACTGAAACATTCTGTGGAACAGCAGGTGACAGTAGAGAGAGAGAGAGAGAGAGAGAGAGAGAGACCTACTGAAACACATTAGACAGGAGGACGTTCACTTTGCAAGTGCATTAAAACACCATTAAAATGTTAATCTCATTTTGAATGGTACAACGAGCAATCAATTTTAGCAGAAACACATTAATATATATACAATAAAAGCTAAGTGATTTCCTTGCATAAATTCTCTCAAAGAAAAAAAAGTGCAACTCATCAGCTCAGCTCACTAGTTTCAATCATCACCCTTTAAATGGTGACTTAATTACACTCAAGAAACAGAGTTTATACTAATTTAAATTACAACCGCAAACTGGACATCTTTACTGCCACACCTCAGAGGTACTAGTACCATAACAAAATAAAATAAAATGAGTACAAAACTTTATGGAGGTTAAAGATGCCAAGGCACATACACCAACCCTGTCTCAGACTTGGAGTAACTACATCACAGGGTTTCCCCTGGATTGTTTTCAGGCCTAGTGGTACTCACCCAAAGAGAAATGATTGGAAACTGCCCATTAATTTTTGTAATTTCATCAGCATTATTTTCCCTTGGCATTACTCAAAACATGTTTTTGGCCTGGTGGGGTTCTGGTACCTCTGCAAGGTCACTAATCCTGTACCATCATAGGCAAAGTACTGTACACCTTGCACCAAACACAACACTGACACACACAACAGTTTAACTTTTGATTGTTTAAAAGTATACGAGGTCTGTTAGAAAAGTATCCGACCTTTTTATTTTTTTCAAAAACCATATGGATTTGAATCACGTGTGATTGCATCAGCCAAGCTTGAACCTTCGTGCGCATGCGTGAGTTTTTTGACGCCTGTCGGTTGCATCATTCGCCTGTGAGCAGGCTTTGTGTGAGCACTGGTCCACCCCTCTCGTCGTTTTTTTTATTGCAAATAAATGTCTGAACGATTTGGAGCTTTGCTGCATCTATTTTTTTACAGAAACTGTGAGAGACCTCCAGGTGGACACCGTTCGGAAAATTAATATGCCTTTCAGGGACAATTTTATGGGGATTACACAGATTAAGGAGTGATCCAGACGGTTTAAAGACCGCCCACAACTGCTGAGAGCGCGCCACGCTCCGAGCGCCGATCGACAGGCTCAAACCCCGCTGAAACAACCAGATCATTTCCAACATGAAGGCTTTGTTGATCCGGGACGTCGTCTGACTTTCACAAAAAGGCAGAAGGCGTGGATATCAGCACTTTTTCGGCACATTCCACTGTTACAGGAGTTTTTTTCATGGAAAGAAAAGCGGAGGGACGCGCCACGGAGCTGTTCATTAAGCGGCACAAAACCACCTCCATGTTGGTCTCACAGGACAGCTTTCAGGTGGATTTCAGACGGCTGTCGGTTGCTTTTCAGTCGTGTGATTATCCGAGAAACTGAGCATGAGCTGGACATGCCCCAACATGTCCTGCGAGGCTTCATCACGGCGTTGCTTTGCACTATGCGGCTCCACCGCAATGTGCGGAACTCCTCCGCACATCTGTCTCAATGTGCCGAAAAAGTGCTGATGTCCACGTCTTTTCACAATTCCTGTGCTAGTCAGACAACATACCGGATCAAGACAGCGTCCAGTTTAGAAATGAATGGCACATTCCACTGTTACAGGAGTTTTTGTCATGGAAAGAGGAGCGGAATTCCGCGCGTCGCGGTGGAGCCGCATGGCACAAAGCAACGCCGTGATGAAGCCTCACAGGACATGTTGGGGCATGTCCAGCTCATGCTCAATTTCTCGGATAATCACACGACTGAAAAGCAACCGACAGCCGTCTGAAATCCACCTGAAAGCCGTCCTGTGAGACCAACACGGAGGTAGTTTTGTGCCGCGTAATGAACGGCTCCGTGGCGCGTCCCTCCGCTTGTCTTTCCATGAAAAAAACTCCTGTAACAGTGGAATGTGCCGAAAAAGTGCTGATATCCACGCCTTCTGCCTTTTTGTGAAAGTCAGACGACGTCCCGGATCAACAAAGCCTTCACGTTGGAAATGATCTGGTTGTTTCAGTGGGGTTTGAGCCTGTCGATCGGCGCTCGGAGCGTGGCGCGCTCTCAGCAGTTGTGGGTGGTCTTTAAACCATCTGGATCACTCCTTAATCTGTGTAATCCCCATAAAATCGTCCCTGAAAGCCATATTAATTTTCCGAACAGTGTCCACCTGGAGGTCTCTCACAGTTTCTGGAAAAAAATTGATGCAACAAAGCTCCAAATCGTTCAGACATTTATTTGCAATAAAAAAACGACGAGAGGGGTGGACCAGTGCTCACACAAAGCCTGCTCACAGGCGAATGACGCAACCGACAGGCGTGAAAAAACTCATGCATGCGCACGAAGGTTCAAGCTTGGCTGATGCAATCACACGTGATTAAAATCCATATGGTTTTTGAAAAAAATAAAAAGGTTGGATACTTTTCTAACAGACCTCATATTTTACAATATTCTGTCAGTGGTATTTTATTCAGGTCCACCCTAAAAGTTTCTAAGTCTTATTTCAGCAAGTTTGGATGAATAAGTTCATCTGTGTTTGAGTAATCCTGCTGACAATCCAAAAAGCATCTGCAAGCAAACATATAATCTGCTTGGTTGACGTGATGAGTACATTTACATCCGGCAAACGACTGTGTCTTCTCTTCCGTTTCTCCGCAGGTATTACACTGTGGCTATTTGTGTCAGTGAAAGTTGTTGTGCTAAAAGACATGACTCTTCCCTTGAGCTGTAACCATGTATCTGCCTCACTGAGCTTTTCATTATCCATCCACACAATGCACGCAAACAACCGTGGCAAAACTCAGCACACAAAAGGGAAGTCAGACCAAAACACAACAGCTGTCATGCCAAACAAGAATATTTTTGGTTTTGAGCTGAACTGTAACTTATTAATGTGTGTACATCTTCCATTTTATCAGTCACTTTGTAGAACCCTGCATGAAGTTCAAGGGACAAGAGGTTTTATAATAAACCAACCTGAAGGTCATTGTGAAGATGATTGCCCCCGCCTGGTTGTGAATGACGAAACCATCCTTGTTGAGGTCCAGCTGCTCATTCTTCAGCAGGTGGGCTTTACGGACAGACGCCGAGTAGTAGCACCAGGAGATCACAGCAGCAAGCACCAACACACAGCCCAGCATACCTGAAAACACCAGGGGCTGTGTCTCTGGAGCCAGTTTCTTTTTTAAGGGAGAACCACCAGCTTTCCCAGACATGTGCTGCTCCACAGGAGCCACCGGAACAATCTCATACATGTTGAAGACTTGAGGCAGCCGGGTGTAAAGGAGCAGGTTAGCAGAGTGCACAGATGTAGTTCATCAGTTGTCTTCTTCACAACAGTAGAAGCGGAGGAGAAGGAAGAGAGATTACCTGACGTTTACCTGGTGACCATCAACAAAAACTCCATTTTTGAACCACTGCAGAGTTGTATATCTGGGTAACAAAACAGAAATAAATATTCAATACAGTTTGCAATATGCAATATGTTTGAAAGTCAGGTTGAATATCATCAGTGTGATATCCCATCAACTAAGGTTACATTTTAATATTTGGAACAGCTAGTGGACCTGAAGGATCATAACCATAACCACACAGGTCCAAATTCTGACAATGACCCATGGCTTTGACGTGTAGTTTTGTCTTTGGTTGACCGTCAATCATTCCACCAATAATTTTCACCAAGTTTCATCCAAGTTGGATAAAAACTCTTCCGAGTTATTTTGTTCACAGACCGATGGGACACAGGACCGAAAGCAATACCTTGGCATGTATTAGTACTGTGTGCAGGTGAAATTAAAAACATAATAACTGGATGAACACAAACTTGGCCATAACATTTATATGCAAACACGTCGAAAATATATCCACATGGACAAAACTGTTGGTACCTGGATATTTTATTTTATGTACACATTATCAATCAATCAATTTCAATCAATTTTATTTATATAGCGCCAAATCACAACAAACAGTTGCCCCAAGGCGCATTATAATATATGTATGGTCAGAAATAAATGCAAGCAAAGCAGATTAATCAAACTATTTTTTAAATGTCTAACATTCTTTGGCAACAAGAACAAAACAAAATGCTTTCATGAATTGAAACAAAAAACCTCACATAAAATGTACTAGCGCACTGACTATGGGGATCCACGAGCTCTAGATTGGGTAGTGTTTGTTTATTTACCGTTAGTTTACTGTCTTAATGTATTTATCAATTGTTTAGGTTATTGCTATCATATACACACTATTATTATTATTATTATTATTATTATTATGACTATTATTATTATTTTATTTTTACTTATATTTTGTCATTTGATTTTTAAATGGACCACAGTGGAAATAAGTGCTTTCATTTTCTTGTGACATCCATGTATTTCTAGTGTATTTACAATTATATTATGTACTTACTTTGAATTTAAAAAATAAAATCACGCACTCGCCCCCTGCTGGATTGGCATGTGAGTCCAGAATGTAAATATCAAGGTCCATTGTTCTGTGTTATTAGCTAATATATGTAGCTTCTCTAAAAATATTAGTCCTATCAGTGTTCGGTTTTGGCACCGTTCATTCTTGACCCAAATGGCAAATGTTAGCTCTCCCCAGTTTGTGCACAGTTAAAATTGCACACACGTACGCATAGTACAAGCACAGCTGTTCATCTTTTCTGCATTATGCTGTATGCAGTTGATTTTAATTTGACAAACACTATGGTGGCGAAAGACATTAAAAACACTACACATTTCACTCATGGTGCCAACATAACACTTAACTCACTCATGGTAACAGCAACATAACACTTATCTAAACTGATTAAACCAACTGAACTACAAAAACACAATAAATCAATAGCACTAACAATACTGTTAAAGTAACATGAACCACAATAACAACATTTAAAACTCCAAAACCCCAAACTCCCATGGTGCATTGCAGCACAACATCCATTGTTTATTGGTTAGTTAAAACTGCTGATTTCTCCAAAAATATTTGTCCTATCAACTTTCCATTTTCGCAGCGTTCATCCTTGACCCAAAATACTAAACAGTAAATGTCAGCTCGACCTGGATTTTGCGTGATCAAAGCCATACATACTCACGCAAGCACACAGAAGCCACTTGGCTATTATAATGTAGATGCTGGACACAGTTATTGGCACCCTTTGATGAATTTACAGTAAATCATCACTTTTACAGACAGTTTTCTTTAGACAAGTCAGGGGATAGATACATGAACATTTACAAGTCACTGAAAATGTCTCAGACATCATTTCATTAATCTTGAAGAAAAGCAAACCGTACTGTACTGTATGGTTAATTGATCTGGAGGAGGCTGTTTTCAAAAACTGAGTGACCGTGCAAGAAGGAAATGAGGAAAGCCACCAAGACACCCATGACAACCCTGAAGAAGTTATAGGTGTCTGTAGCTGTGACTGTAGAAACTGCGCACAGTGTAACTTTTAACTGTTGCATCACCAGTTATACGGCTTCATGGTGGAGTGGCACAGAGAAGTATTTTCTTAAAAAGAAGATGAGACATTTCCGATAGCTTGCCAGAAGGTACATGAGAGATCCAAGTCTAGATTTGATCCATTTTGTCATATGGAAATCCTACTCTGATCCACTCAACTGTGAGGCTGTAAATGATGGTGCAAGAGGCAAAAGTTGCGCTATGCAGAATTTCTCCAGTCACACAGAAGCCTATCACTTCTTCAGAATTGTCATGCATGTCTTGGTGGCTTCCCTCACTACTTTCCTTCTTTCATAGTCACTCAGTTTTTGAGAACTGCCTCCCCCCAACAGATTTATCATACAGTACTATACTGTTTGTATTTCTTAAAGACTGATGAAAATGAAGACCAAGTCCTATTCAGTGAATTAGAAATGTTCATGTATCCATCCCCTGACTTGCCTAAATACAACTTGCTGTAAAAGTGATGATTTACTATAAATTCATCAAAGTGTACCAATAACTGTGTCCAGCATACATTTTATGTCAAGATTTTTGGTTTCGCTTTACAAAAGCATTTTGTTTTGTTCTTGTTGCCAAATAACTTCAGACATTTTTAAAACATTTTTGATTAAACAAAATAACTGTTTGCATTTATTTCTGACCATATATTAAAATATGTACATAAAATATAGGGGTACCAACAATTTTCTCCACACGTGTATATGCTAAGGTGCATATCTGGAATATTTTCTGTTCAAAACTTTAAAACTCTCAAGTTATTGTGCTTTCTCTCAAAACACACACATTTTATCGCAGGGCCGACACACATACAAACACATTTACATCACAGTCACACCCAGAGGGAACCACACAAACACAGGGAGAACATGCAAACTGCACACAGAAAGACGAAGTCAGAAGCAAACCTGTGACCTTCTCGCTGTGAGGCAACAGTGACAACTACTAAGCCATCATGCTGTATCCAGCTGCACAAAAACACAACTTTATGCTGGCAAATGCAGATACTGCAGCCCTGCACCCACACATTCTCACGCCATTAGAGTTGTTACCATTACATACTGTATATGTCTGTGTAGACAAAAGAGATGACCTGTCAGCATACATTATATTTATCTGTGAGGTGAGAGCACCGTAGACACCAGTAAATAACATTTACAAGTTGTAGCCCTTAAATAAGTGCACTACTGTGTGATAACAGTACTTTGGTGCAGTACAGGCCAATCATCCAGAACAGGGCCCTACTTAACATCCCTGCAGGTATTATTACATTCTGAAGTGTTTATTCTCCTGGAAGTAAAACTTGCATGTGCATATCCTGCAAAGAAAAGTGTCTGAACGCAAAAAAGTTGATAAGATTTTTGTGACCACTTTAATATGCTGTATAGTAGTTCTTCATCTGTGCACACAATTTCACATTAGAACATGGACTATCTTTAAGGGTGAGTATTGTACATGTAGTCTGTCAGATGCTTCATTTGATCATATGGCTATTTCGACACTTCAAAGGCCCACGTGTCCAATGTGTTACCCATTTAAAGTTGTGGTTTGGATGATTACACAAACAAAACTAACCTTTCTGACCTCTCAAATGCCTGGCTTCCTGGCTACGTTCACAGTCACAGTCATTGTTTTAGTGCCATTCCTCACCTGAATCTTTTCCTTATGATTGTTCTGGCTCTAACCTGTAAGACTATAAACTACCTGGATTCTACACTGTCAAAATCTCCTCAATTTGGTCCCTTTCATCGTCACCATTCAGAGAAATATTGGACGAAAAGTATTCCAAATCACATTTGATAATGGGCTGTCCCTGCTCTGATATCACGCAGGAGCACACATTCTCTCGAGCAGGGGATATTTTCAGGAGCAATGTTTGACCAAATAACAAATTAAATAAACTGACACCGATCGATTTGAGGAAAATACACAGACGATTTTGACTTTATATAGAACAGCCTTCAAGGAAAATGTAGATTTCCAGACCTTTGCATGTAGTCTTTGAAGGTACATTAAATGAGTTGTTAATAAGACACTACTGCCTCTCACAATTTATGACTGTGCATGTAGAAACTACCCTTCTGTGAGGAAAAAAAAAAAAGAAATTAGACCTGAAATTATTCATTACTGACCTATTGGCTGACAAGAGCAAAAACTGTGACAAAGGTCAATTGTGGCTTGCACAAGAGTCAAAAATTAAAAGCATCTCCAATTTTTTTTTATTTAAAATATGACACAAATTATTGGTTGAACCAGTAGGATTTATAAAAATAAAGAGTATGCACCAGCTGTTAAGCTTAGTTATCACAGTCTGTGATAACATATGTCACAGTACCAATCAAAGGTGATGATTTTTGCCAGTTACTTTGGAGACAAAACATTCAAAACAGTCAATAAAGCTATTTCATTTTTGGACCTATTATCTTGACCAATAATTTGCATTACCTTTGCAACAACTATAATTTCTGGCCCCTGCACAAACCAAAATTGGCCTTTATAACATTCATTCATTCATTTTTTATACCCGCTTACTCCAATCACGGTTCATAGGGGGACTGGAGCCTATTCAGGAGGAGTCACAGGGTGAGAAGCAGGGTACACTCTGGACAGAATCCCAGTCTATCGCAGGGCCACATATAGACAGACAATTCATTCAAACCTACAGTCAGAGGTGGTCAGAGGTGTGAGAACATGCAAACTCCACACAGAAAAGACCGGGCAGGAAAGAGATTCCACAACCTTCTTGCTGTGAGGCAACAGTGCTAACCACTAAGCCACTGTCCCGTCATCCTTCGTAACAATATTTGCTTTTTATCCCATAAATCAATACTGTTTGACTGTAGATTATGCTAAATATACCATTTTATAATATAATCCTTATGATGAGACAAATACTGTGGTATATTTTTCACTATTATTTAAGCATTTTTAAATTTAAAGTTGCAACTGATATGGTGCCATATTCTGCCATTTACATGTACAGCATGCAATAACAAACCACCATGATCATACGGCATCCGAGAAGAACTTGGCATGATTATCACAAGATAACGATTGACATCATGGCTTTGAAGCTGTACAGAAGGCATTTGACAATATTAAGCTCAAAGTTTTGGGCTGGGGCTAGGGTTAGGGATAGGGATGCATATGTAACACTGTAGGGATGTGGACAAAGTAGGCCAGTGCCTCGATTAGGTTCTGCATAACTGCATGTGACCCTATTTCCGGGAGTCGCACAGGGAGCTCCCTGCAATTCGCGTTGCTATTGGCTGTTGAAGGGATATCCTGATCTATTTGTAAGTCGATGATGTAGAAGAATTACCCAGCTCCCACCTCGTGTTCGAATTTTCGTCACAGGCAATTGGAGAGGGAAGTTGCCTGATTTCTTGTTTTGCTTTGTCAAAGTCACTTAAACTGTACCGGAAGGAAGAATAGGGATTAAAAATCAATGTATAGGTAATAAGGAGGAAGTATTTCTCTTCATTTTTGCTGATTTTCAGAAGGATTGGCCGTTTCACAAAGAGTTTGGTCAATCGCCAGAAATGCAGTGACTGCCAGTGTTGAGACGCATGCATCCACCATATTGGACTTTTTGAAGGAGAGGTGGTAATCCATCATTCCTGAAAATTTCATGGAGATATCTTGGATATAAAGGAAGTTATGAGAAGAGTCCAAATCAATCACAAAGGCCCTATTGTTTCATCTACTAACCGAGGCCAGGAAAACAAGCTTGATTCCCAGCACAAAAAATGCCCTAACTTCCTTAATACTTAAGATAATCACATGATTTTGGTGTCATTTTAAATGTTTTTTTTATGTGCTTTCTGAATTCACAGTCAGATTTTATATTGGTATGGGACAGAATTTTTATACACATCCCTAAACACTGGGTAGTTTAAACAAGAATAAGTGCTGTAATAATAGCAATTCGCTGTTTGCGTATGATACCGTATCAACAGCAACAACCTTTAAGTTTTTGACTCCTATGTAATCCTTCACTGAGCAGGTATTCTGCTTTGTGTAAGTCTAAGCCTGTCAGATCTCAAAACTAAGCAGGGTGAGTTCTGATTAACATGTGAATCGAAGACTTCTTAGGAAGACCAGGGGCTGTGCGTGTTTCTCCAAGTATAACTGGAGCTGCGTCAGGAAGAGCATCTGCCATAAAACCAAATCCCAATGCTGTACTGGTTCCATTGTGGTGACCTTGAAAAAAAATGGGGGCAGTCAAAAGACAAATGACATGTAATCCTGCCTGAGTATACTGGTGCTTTATTCTAAGTGTTGTTTAGTCACTTTAGATGGTACAGATTAGGTCAAAACTGGATGTAGGCATCTAGACCAATTTAAGAACATTATTTTTAAAAATCAATTATTCACTTCAATCAGAGGTTTGGCACCTTTTCAATGATAATATCATCGAATAAGCCTTGTCAGCATTTCAGGCGCACGGGGCTGATGGGAAGGCATCGGGACAAAGAAATGCAAGCTCGTGACGGTGGACGCGTAATCAACGTAATATCGCTCACTACTGCGTGTGGTAAATGGCATTTCTCATCAAAAGTAAGCATAATAAATGTTTCCCAGTCTACTGGACTGTGTTGTTACGGAAGCGTATTGCATTCACTGGATAAAAAAAAAAAAAAGACAGCTGATCTCGTAATTACAAGAAAAGATCTCATAATTACGACATCAGGATCTCGTAATTATGAGAAAAGATCAGGTGTCTAAATTGTTTTATGTATATAATTCCGTACTTCCAGTCCCTCAGCAAAGAAGCGGGCTGAACGCAGCCGATGATAACACACTGCAATTAAACACAAAGTGTAGATTTTCCCCTGAAGTGCTCCTGGATGAATGTCCAGGGAGGAGCACGGGGTGTCTTTCAGCTTTCACTCATACAGCCCCACTGACCACTGAGGGACACAGCGGGGCTCACTCCCAGCTGGGGGCATGCCAGTCTGTGGGTCCCGTGCCCCGCCTCCCTGGAGGAGTTTCATTCATCCAGGAATAGTTTAGGGGGAAATCCACACCTTGAGCGCACTGTGGTGTGTGATCACAGTCTAGTGTCGGAGGTTACAAATTGGCCGATTTTCGATTATAACTCAGGAATTCTCATGCTTGTCTTTACCGAGGGACTGGAAGTACGGAAGCACATTGTACGGAAGCAATCAATCACACACACACACACACACACACACACACACACACACACACACACACACACACACACACACACACACACACACACACACACACACACACACACACACAATAAATAAAAAAATAAAAATAGACTGATCTTGTGATCCTGATGTCATAATTATGAGATCTTTTCTCGTAATTAAGAGATCAGCGGTCTTTTTTTTTTTATCCAGTGAATGCATTAGGCTTCCGTAACTGACAGCTGCGCACATAGCACTGGTACCACAGTCTCTTGTGCAAAGAGACTGGTAGCGTTTTGAAAACATGGCTGTGATTGGTCCATCTGATACGTCGGCCGGTATTGGCTATCACGCCACGCTCTGTTATTGGCTGTGGCGTAACCGCCAAAAATGTGAAAAACAAACCGAATAGCACTGGTACCACAGTCTCTTTGGAGGAGTGGAACCAAATTACGTTGTAAATAAAGGCTGCAGCCAATCAGCAAAATGTCAAAATCCTGACTAAAAGTCACGTAACCAAATAACCTGATACAGACTCCTTTGCCTTGGCTGGAGTGGAACCAACTTACTGCGCACATGGCTTTGTTTGTCCCGATAGCTGCCGACCGGTGTCGTGCCAAAGCACTTATCCCCGTCGGAATTCGTATCCCCTGGCGCGGGAGCGTGCATTCACTCAGTGGAGTGCTTCCAGACATTCTGCAGTTCTTTAAACGATCTCCCGCTGCTCCCAGACAAAAATAACACCATGTTGGTTGTTCAATACATGACATTAAAAATAAGTTTCATAATCTTTTGACAACGTTTAATGCATGCGTGTCTTTGCTTCAATTACACGCACAGACACAGAAACGGTGTCCAACATAAAAAACGCTGAAGTCATTTGCTAAAAAAAAAAAGAAAATGCTATAAGATGTTTATTTTAAAAAAGAAACAATGTAAGCCGTTTATTTAAAAAAAAAACGCTGTAAGACGTTTGTTTTAAAAAAGAAAACGCTGTAACCCATTTATATATGTAAAAAAACACGCTGTAAGACATTTATGATCGCACCACTGTCAAGATAATTCAGTGATTTTCACTCTTTTTTCAGTTCATTTGTTCATTCGAGATTAAAATATGAACAGTTATAAACTGTACAGTCTTGTACTTGTCTGTGACTTTTTCTGTTTTAAATAAAAGATAAGCAGACAAACGTGATGTGGGTGATGGTTGTTGTGGTTTACAAGAAATAAAATTCAGCTTTTACACTGTCAAAAAAATCCAGTTGTTTTTTCAGAAAAATTCTGTCAGCTGTGGTTGTCAGGGGAATTCTGTCAAAATTACAATGAATATGTAAATGGCTTTGCACATACATATTTATGTAAATTTTACAGTTTAAACCTGTAATTAAAAAATATGAATCTATAATTTTGACGGTCTTTTTCGTGTTGAATTGGCATGGCCATGCTAATATTACACCTTTTTTTTTTTTGTAAAATTTACAAATATATTAAGTCCCTTTGGCTGCTCCCATAATTTCACTCAGGGTCACCACAGCAGATGCAAAGACGGTCTGCATGTTGATTTGGCACAAGCTGTACACCAGATGCCCTTCCTGCTGCAACATCACATTACACAGTGCAATGTGGCAAGGGTGGGGTTCGAACCAGGAACCTTTGTTACTGAAACCATGTGCACGAAACACTTGGCCACGACCCCTGATATCTGTCTGTATCTTATAGATCAATAAGCACAGTAGCTTTGTGGTTAGTGCATGTTGCCTCAGAGCAAGAAGGTCATTGCTTCGATTCCCACCTGTGGCCTTTCTGTGTGGAGTTTGCATGTTCTCCCCATGTTTGTGTGGGTTTCCTCCGGGTGCTTCAATTTCCTCCCACATTTAAAGACATGCAAGTTAGGTGAATTGGAAACTTTATACATGTTCAGGTCTCCCTTGCAAAAGAGATCGTGATCTCTATGGGACTAACCTGGTTAAATAAAGGTTAAGTTAAAATTACACCCTACCATCAGATATTTCAACTTCATATATACCTTAGATCATCCACAATTACTACAGCAAATTTGAGGAAGTTTTGTCTTTATTTAGTAGAGTTGCATAGGGGATACATTTTCTGGCAGCCACCATCTGTCGGCCTGCCAGAATTTGTATCCCCTATCTTTATAGCTGGAATTGCACCAACATAACGTATTGCTTTAAGAGAGAGTGCCATCCTTATTGACAAAAACACATAGCATAAAAGTATTTTCAGAGTAAAGCATAGGATGGAAGTGAGCAATGTGAGCCCCTCCGTTAACATTATTTATCACTCCGTCTCATGCCAGCTTGTGGTGACATTACGATGGAATAAACTAATGAGCATTTACTGGAATATCTAATACCAGCGACAAAGATAGGGGATACAAATTCTGGCAGGCCGACAGATGGTGGCTGCCAGAAAATGTATCCCATATGCAACTCCACAAAATAAAGACAAAAATTCCTGAAATTTACTGTAGTAATTGTGGATGAGCTAAAGTAGAAATGAAGAAAAACACCTGATGGTAGGTTGCAATTCCAGCTATAAAGATAGGGGTGTACAAATTCTGGCAGGCTGACAGATGGTGGCTGCCAGAAAATGCATCCCCTATGCAACTCCACTAAATAAAGACAAAACTTGTTCAAATTTACTGTAGTAATTGTGGATGAGCTGAAGTATAAATGAAGATAAAAACATCTGATGGTAGAGTGCAATACCTGCTATAAAGATAGGGGATACAAATTCTGGCAGGCTGACAGATGGTGACTGCGAGAAAATGTATCCCCTATGCAACTCCACTAAATAAAGACAAAACTTCCTGAAATGTACTGTAATAATTGTGGATGAGCTAAAGTAGAAATGAAGATAAAACACCTGATGGTAGGGTGCAATTCCAGCGATAAAGATAGGGGATACAAATTCTGGCAGGCTGACAGATGGTGGCTGCCAGAACATGTATCCCCTGTGCAACTCCAGCATATAAAGACAAAACTTCCTGAAATTTACTGTAGTAATTATGGATGAGCTAAAGTATAAATGAAGATAAAACACCTGATGGAAGGCTGCAATTCCAGCTATAAAGATAGGGGATACAAATTCTGGCAGGCTGACAGATGGTGGCTGCCAGAACATGTATCCCCTGTGCAACTCCACTAAATAAAGACAAAACTTCCTGAAATTTACTGTAGTAATTGTGGATGAGCTAAAGTATAAATGAAAATAAAACACATGATGGTAGGGTGCAATTCCAGCTATAAAGATAGGGGATACAAATTCTGGCAGGCTGACAGATGGTGGCTGCCAGAAAATGTATCCCCTATGCAACTCTACTATACTCAACAAAAATATAAACGCAACACTTTTGGTTTTGCTCCCATTTTGTATGAGATGAACTCAAAGATCTAAAACTTTTTCCACATACACAATATCACCATTTCCCTCAAATATTGTTCACAAACCAGTCTAAATCTGTGATAGTGAGCACTTCTCCATTGCTGAGATAATCCATCCCACCTCACAGGTGTGCCATACCAAGATGCTGATTAGACACCATGATTAGTGCACAGGTGTGCCTTAAACTGCCCACAATAAAAGGCCACTCTGAAAGGTGCAGTTTTATCACACAGCACAATGCCACAGATGTCGCAAGATTTGAGGGAGCGTGCAATTGGCATGCTGACAGCAGGAATGTCAACCAGAGCTGTTGCTTGTGTATTGAATGTTCATTTCTCTACCATAAGCTGTCTCCAAAGGTGTTTCAGAGAATTTGGCAGTACATCCAACCAGCCTCACAACCACAGACCACGTGTAACCACACCAGCCCAGGACCTCCACATCCAGCATGTTCACCTCCAAGATCGTCTGAGACCAGCCACTCGGACAGCTGCTGAAACAATTGGTTTGCATAACCAAAGAATTTCTGCACAAACTGTCAGAAACCGTCTCAGGGAAGCTCATCTGCATGCTCGTCGTCCTCATCGGGGTCTCCACCTGACTCCAGTTCGTCGTCGTAACCGACTTGAGTGGGCAAATGCTCACATTCGCTGGGGTTTGCCAGAAAATGTATCCCCTATGCAACTCCACTAAATAAAGACAAAAGTTCCTGAAATTTACTGTAGCAATTGTGGATGAGCTAAAGTATAAATGAAGATAATGGTAGGGTGCAATTCCAGCTATAAAGATAGGGGATACAAATTCTGGCAGGCTGACAGATGGTGGCTGCTAGAAAATGTATCCCATATGTAACTCTACTAAATAAAGACAAAACTTCCTGAAATTTACTGTAGTAATTGTGGATGAGCTAAAGTAGAAATGAAGATAAAGCAACTGATGGTCGGGTGTAATTCCAACTATAAAGATAGGGTATACAAATTCTGGCAGGCTGACAGATGGTGGCTGCTAGAAAATGTATCCCCTATGCAACTCTACTAAATAAAGACAAAACTCCCTGAAATTTACTGTAGTTATTATGGATGAGCTAAAGTATAAATGAAGATAAAACACCTGATGGTAGGGTGCAATATCAGCGATAAAGACGGGATAGAAATTCTGGCAGGCCGACAGATGGTGGCTGCTAGAAAATGTATCCCCTATGCAACTCTACTAAATAAAGACAAAACTTCCTGAAACTTACTGTAGTAATTGTGGATGATCTAAAGTATAAATGAAGATAAAACACCTGATGGTAGGTTGCAATTCCAGCTATAAAGATAGGGGATACAAATTCTGTCAGGCTAACAAATGGTGGCTGCCAGAAAATGTATCCCCTATGCAACTCCACTAAATAAAGACAAAACTTCCTGAAATTTACTGTAGCAATTGTGGATGAGCTAAAGTAGAAATGAAGATAAAGCAACTGATGGTCGGGTGTAATTCCAACTATAAAGATAGGGTATACAAATTCTGGCAGGCTGACAGATGGTGGCTGCTAGAAAATGTATCCCCTATGCAACTCCATTAAATAAAGACAAAACTTCCTGAAATTTACTGTAGCAATTGTGGATGAACTAAAGTATAGATGAAGATAAAACACCTGATGGTAGGGTGCAATTCCAGCTATAAAGATAGGGGATACAAATTCTGGCAGGCTGACAGATGGTGGCTGCCAGAAAAATGTATCCCCTATGCAACTCCACTAAATAAAGACAAAACTTCCTGAAATTTACTGTAGCAATTGTGGATGAACTAAAGTATAGATGAAGATAAAACACCTGATGGTAGGGTGCAATTCCAGCTATAAAGATAGGGGATACAAATTCTGGCAGGCTGACAGATGGTGGCTGCCAGAAAATGTATCCCCTATGCAACTCTACTAAATAAAGACAAAACTTCCTGAAACTTACTGTAGTAATTGTGGATGATCTAAAGTATAAATGAAGATAAAACACCTGATGGTAGGTTGCAATTCCAGCTATAAAGATAGGGGATACAAATTCTGGCAGGCTAACAAATGGTGGCTGCCAGAAAATGTATCCCCTATGCAACTCCACTAAATAAAGACAAAACTTCCTGAAATTTACTGTAGCCATTGTGGATGAGCTAAAGTATAAATGACGATAATGGTAGGGTGCAATTCCAGTTATAAAGATAGGGGATACAAATTCTGCCAGGCTGACAGCTGGTGGCTGCCAGAAAATGTATCCCCTATGCAACTCCATTAAATAAAGACAAAACTTCCTGAAATTTACTGTAGTAATTGGGGATGATCTAAAGTATAAATGAAGATAAAACACATGATGGTAGGTTGCAATTCCAGCTATAAAGATAGGGGATAGAAATTCTGGCAGGCCGACAGATGGTGGCTGCCAGAAAATGTATCCCCTATGCAACTCTACTAAATAAAGACAAAACTTCCTGAAACGTACTGTAGCAATTGTGGATGACCTAAAGTATAAATGAAGATAATGGTAGGGTGCAATTCCAGCTATAAAGATAGGGGATACAAATTCTGGCAGGCTGACAGATGGTGGTTGCCAGAAAATGTATCTCCTATGCAACTCCACTAAGTAAAGACAAAAATTCCTGAAATTTACTGTAGTAATTGTGGATGAGCTGAAGTAGAAATGAAGATAAACACCTGATGGTAGGTTGCAATTCCAGCTATAAAGATGGGGGATACAAATTCTGGCAGGCTGACAGATGGTGGCTACCAGAAAATGTATCCCATATGCAACTCAACTAAATAAAGACAAAACTTCCTGAAATTTACTGTAATAATTGTGGATGAGCTAAAGTAGAAATGAAGATAAAACACCTGATGGTAGGTTGCAATTCCAGCTATAAAGATAGGGGATACAAATTCTGGCAGGCTGACAGATGGTGGCTGCCAGAAAATGTATCCCCTATGCAACTCCACTAAATAAAGACAAAACTCCCTGAAATTTACTGTAGCAATTGTGGATGAGCTAAAGTATAAATGACGATAATGGTAGGGTGCAATTCCAGCTATAAAGATGGGGGATACAAATTCTGGCAGGCTGACAAATGGTGGCTGCCAGAAAATGTATCCCCTATGCAACTCCACTAAATAAAGACAAAACTTCCTGAAATTTACTGTAGCAATTGTGGATGAGCTAAAGCATAAATGAAAATAAAACACCTGCTGGCTGACAGATGGTGGCTGCCAGAAAATGTATCCCCTATGCAACTCCACTAAATAAAGACAAAACTCCCTGAAATTTACTGTAGTTATTGTGGATGAGCTAAAGTATAAATGAAGATAAAACATCTGATGGATGGGTGCAATATCAGCGATAAAGATAGGGGATAGAAATTCTGGCAGGCTGACAGATGGTGGCTGAGAGAAAATGTATCCCCTATGCAACTCCACTAAATAAAGACAAAACTTCCTGAAATTTACTGTAGCAATTGTGGATGAGCTAAAGTATAAATGACGATAATGGTAGGGTGCAATTCCAGCTATAAAGATAGGGGATACAAATTCTGGCAGGCTGACAGATGGTGGCTGCTAGAAAATGTATCCCCTATGCAACTCCACTAAATAAAGACAAAACTTCCTGAAATTTACTGTAGTAATTGTGGATGAGCTAAAGTAGAAACGAAGATAAAGCAACTGATGGTCGGGTGTAATTCCAGCTATAAAGATAGGGGATACAAATTCTGGCAGGCTGACAGATGGTGGCTGCTAGAAAATGTATCCCCTATGCAACTCCACTAAATAAAGACAAAACTTCCTGAAATTTACTGTAGCAATTGTGGATGAACTAAAGTATAGTTGAAGATAACACACCTGATGGTAGGGTGCAATATCAGCGATAAAGATAGGGGATAGAAATTCTGGCAGGCCGACAGATGGTGGCTGCCAGAAAATGTATCCCCTATGCAACTCCACTAAATAAAGACAAAACTTCCTGAAATTTACTGTAGCAATTGTGGATGAGCTAAAGTATAAATGACGATAATGGTAGGGTGCAATTCCAGTTATAAAGATAGGGGATACAAATTCTGGCAGGCTGACAGATGGTAGCTGCCAGAAAATGTATCCCCTATGCAACTCCACTAAATAAAGACAAAACGTCCTGAAATTTACTGTAGCAATTGGGGATGAGCTAAAGTATAAATGAAAATAAAACACCTGATGGTAGGGTGCAATTCCAGCTATAAAGATAGGGGATACAAATTCTGGCAGGCTGACAGATGGTGGCTGCCATAAAATGTATCCCCTATGCAACTCAACTAAATAAAGACAAAACTTCCTGAAATTTACTGTAGCAATTGTGGATGAGCTAAAGTATAAATGACGATAATGGTAGGGTGCAATTCCAGTTATAAAGATAGGGGATACAAATTCTGGCAGGCTGACAGATGGTGGCTGCCAGAAAATGTATCCCCTATGCAACTCCACTAAATAAAGACAAAACTTCCTGAAATTTACTGTAGTAATTGTGGATGAGCTAAAGTAGAAATGAAGATAAAGCACCTGATGGCCGGGTGTAATTCCAGCTATAAAGATAGGGGATACAAATTCTGGCAGGCTGACAGATGGTGGCTGCTAGAAAATGTATCCCCTACGCAACTCCACTAAATAAAGACAAAACTTCCTGAAATTTACTGTAGCAATTGTGGATGAGCTAAAGTAGAAATGAAGATAATGGTAGGGTGCAATTCCAGCTATAAAGATAAGGGATACAAATTCTGGCAGGCTGACAGATGGTGGTTGCCAGAAAATGTATCCCCTATGCAACTCCACTAAATAAAGACAAAAATTCCTGAAACTTACTGTAGTAATTGTGGATGAGCTGAAGTAGAAATGAAGATAAAACACGTGATGGTAGGTTGCAATTCCAGCTATAAAGATGGGGGATACAAATTCTGGCAGGCTGATAGATGGTGGCTGCCAGAAAATGTATCCCCTATGCAACTCCACTAAATAAAGACAAAACTTCCTGAAATTTACTGTAGTAATTGTGGATGAGCTAAAGTAGAAATGAAAATAGAACACCTGATGGCCGGGTGTAATTCCAGCTATAAAGACAGGGGATACAAATTCTGGCAGGCTGACAGATGGTGGCTACCAGAAAATGTATCCCCTATGCAACTCAACTAAATAAAGACAAAACTTCCTGAAATTTACTGTAGCAATTGTGGATGAGCTAAAGTAGAAATGAAGATAATGGTAGGGTGCAATTCCAGCTATAAAGATAAGGGATACAAATTCTGGCAGGCTGACAGATGGTGGTTGCCAGAAAATGTATCCCCTATGCAACTCCACTAAATAAAGACAAAACTTCCTGAAATTTACTGTAGTAATTGTGGATGAGCTAAAGTAGAAATGAAGATAAAGCACCTGATGGCCGGGTGTAATTCCAGCTATAAAGATAGGGGATACAAATTCTGGCAGGCTGACAGATGGTGGCTGCTAGAAAATGTATCCCCTACGCAACTCCACTAAATAAAGACAAAACTTCCTGAAATTTACTGTAGCAATTGTGGATGAGCTAAAGTAGAAATGAAGATAATGGTAGGGTGCAATTCCAGCTATAAAGATAAGGGATACAAATTCTGGCAGGCTGACAGATGGTGGTTGCCAGAAAATGTATCCCCTATGCAACTCCACTAAATAAAGACAAAAATTCCTGAAACTTACTGTAGTAATTGTGGATGAGCTGAAGTAGAAATGAAGATAAAACACGTGATGGTAGGTTGCAATTCCAGCTATAAAGATGGGGGATACAAATTCTGGCAGGCTGATAGATGGTGGCTGCCAGAAAATGTATCCCCTATGCAACTCCACTAAATAAAGACAAAACTTCCTGAAATTTACTGTAGTAATTGTGGATGAGCTAAAGTAGAAATGAAAATAGAACACCTGATGGCCGGGTGTAATTCCAGCTATAAAGACAGGGGATACAAATTCTGGCAGGCTGACAGATGGTGGCTACCAGAAAATGTATCCCCTATGCAACTCAACTAAATAAAGACAAAACTTCCTGAAATTTACTGTAATTGTGGATGAGCTAAAGTAGAAATGAAGATAAAATGTTGTGTGGGCCGCCAGAAGAGGAGGTACTGCTGGCCCACCAACAGAGGGCGCCCTGCCTGAAGTGCGGGCTTCAGGCACGAGAGGGCGCTGCCGCCACAGACACAGCCGGGAGTGACAGCTGTCACTCATTAACTCCTGACAGCTGTTCATCATCGCACTCCATAAAACCCAGATGTCATCTCCACCTCATCGCCGAGATATCGTACTTCATTGGAGGTAATATCCTCAGCCTTTGTGGTATTTTCTGAATCTGTCTATTGTGAGTGTTTGCAGGAGTACCGGTCCTTCGTTTGTGGAGGCTGTGCAGGACGGCACTCTTTTTCCTCTGAGATTGTCTGTATTTCGCACATTTCACAACATTAAACTGTTACTTTTTGGCTCATCTATTGGCCGTTCATTTGCGCCCCCTGTTGTGGGTCCGTGTCACTACACTTTCACAACAGGATATCTCGGCCAGCGTCATGGACTCCGAGGGGCGTCACCCGGCTGTTGAACGACCAATGGGAGAGCAGGGAGCGCAGGCGTCTGCAGGAGGCGTGATTGGTGAGCTGCAGCACATTCTCACCGCCTTTACAGCTCGGTTGGATCAAATGGCCGAGCAAAACATCTTCCTGAACCGCAGGGTGGAGGCTCTCTCCGCGCAGGTGGCGGCGAGCGCTCAGGGCGCTGCTGCAGCTCCTCCTCCTGCCGACCCTGTGCAGGATATGAACATTCAAGTGGTGGTTCAACAACCCCTCCCACCATCCCCTGAAGCATACATAAGCCCTCCTGAGCCGTACAGAGGTTGTGTGGAGACGTGCGCGGACTTTCTCATGCAGTGTTCGCTTGTCTTCGCACAACGTCCCGTCATGTACGCGTCAGACGCTAGTAAAATAGATTATGTGATTGCTCTGCTTCGGGGTAAGGCACGCGCCTGGGCTACGGCGCTCTGGGAACAGAACTCACGGTTGTTATCAGCATACACTGGGTTTGTGGGGGAGTTCAGAACAGTGTTTGATCACCCTAACAGAGGAGAGACCGCTTCAACAATGCTGCTGTCAATGCGACAGGGGCGCCGGTGTGCAGCCGAATATGCAGTCGACTTCCGCATCGCGGCTGCGAGGTCTGGCTGGAATAACGTTGCGCTCTGCGCCGCCTTCATAAACGGACTGTCGTTGGTCCTGAAGGAGCATCTGGTAGCTAAGGAGGAACCGCGGGATTTAGATGGGCTTATCGATCTCGTTATACGGTTAGACAATCGGTTGGAGGAACGCCGTCGGGAGCGAGGCGAAGGACGTGGCCGGATACGCGCCACCCATCTCCCTTCCGGGTTCGAAAAGGGGCCGCCCTCCCCACGCTCCACAGCCGCAGCGCTCTGTGGAGCAACAGCAACAGCTCCCCCTGCTGACGTTGTTAGGGAAACGCACAGGGCCAAAATGAGGAGGCTGATCCGCAGGGAGTGTTTTCTCTGCAGCTCAAAGGAGCACACACAGAAAAACTGCCCCAAACGGCCACAACAACAACTGCCCTCAGAGACTGGGCTAAGGGGGGGTCAAAACATTCACGTGAGACACACACAGATTGCCACACGACTCCCAGTTACAATCCTGAGCAGGGATTTAACCCTTCAAACCCCAGCACTGGTGGACACGGGGTCAGAAGGGAATCTGCTAGACAGCAGATGGGCAAGGGAGGTAGGGCTCCCTCTGGTGGCGCTTCCTTCGCCATTGCGGGTGCGGGCACTAGATGGCACCCTCCTGCCTTTAATCACACACAAGACACAACCAGTAACTCTGGTGGTGTCTGGAAACCATCGGGAGGAGATTGAGTTTTTTGTAACTCCTTCTACCTCCCGCATGATTTTGGGCTTCCCATGAATGTTGAAGCACAATCCTCGGATTGATTGGCCATCTGGGGTGGTGGTTCAGTGGAGCGAAACCTGCCATCGGGTGTGTTTAGGATCCTCGGTTCCTCCCGGTTTACAGGCTAAGGAGGAGCTCAAATTCCCTCCCAATCTGACGGCAGTGCTGGTTGAGTACCACGATCTTGCTGACGTCTTCAGCAAGGATCTGGCACTCACCCTTCCCCCGCACCGTCCGTACGACTGTGCCATTGATTTGGTTCCAGGCGCTGAGTTCCCGTCCAGCAGGCTGTACGACCTGAGCGCGAATCAATGGAGACCTACATCCGGGACTCATTAGCTGCTGGGCTGATCCGGAACTCCACCTCCCCGATGGGGGCAGGTTTCTTTTTTGTGGGCAAGAAAGATGGCGGACTCCGTCCATGCATTGATTACAGGGGGCTGAATGAGATTACGGTTCGCAACCGATACCCGTTGCCATTGTTGGATTCCGTGTTCACCCCCCTGCATGGAGCCAAAATCTTTACTAAGCTGGATCTTAGAAATGCGTATCACCTGGTTCGGATACGGAAGGGAGACGAATGGAAGACGGCATTTAACACGCCGTTAGGTCACTTTGAGTACCTGGTCATGCCATTCGGCCTCACCAACGCCCCCGCGATGTTCCAAGCCTTGGTTAACGACGTAATGCGGGACTTCCTGCACCGATTCGTCTTCGTATATCTGGACGATATCCTCATCTTTTCTCCGGATCCTGAGACCCATGTCCAGCATGTACATCAGGTCCTGCAGCGGTTATTAGAGAACCGACTGTTTGTGAAGGGCGAGAAGTGCGAGTTTCACCGCACGTCTTTGTCCTTCCTGGGGTTTATCATCTCCTCTAACTCCGTCGCCCCTGATCCGGCCAAGGTTGCGGCGGTGAGAGACTGGCCCCAACCAACAAGCCGTAGGAAGCTGCAACAGTTCCTTGGCTTCGCTAATTTCTATAGGAGGTTCATTAAGGGCTACAGTCAGGTAGTTAGCCCCCTGACAGCCCTGACCTCTCCACCTGGAGGTCAGGTGGAGAAGCCGCGTTCAAGGAGTTGAAATGACGGTTCTCTACTGCGCCAGTTTTGGTGCAGCCCGACCCTAGCCGCCAGTTCGTGGTTGAAGTGGACGCCTCTGACTCAGGGATAGGAGCCGTGCTATCCCAGAGCAGAGAGACCGATAAGGTTCTTCACCCGTGTGCCTACTTTTCTCGCAGGTTGACCCCAGCTGAACGGAACTATGACGTCGGCAATCGAGAACTCCTTGCGGTGAAAGAGGCTCTTGAGGAGTGGAGAAACCTGTTGGAGGGAGCGTCTGTGCCGTTCACGGTTTTCACTGACCATCGGAACCTGGAGTATATCAGGACCGCCAAGCGGCTGAACCCCAGGCAAGCCCACTGGTCACTGTTCTTCGGACATTTTGACTTCCGGATCACCTATCGCCCCGGGACCAAGAACCAGAGATCGGATGCTTTGTCCCGGGTACACGAAGACGAAGTCAAAACGGTGCTGTCGGATCCACCGGTGCCCATCATTCCGGAGTCCACTATCGTGGCCACCCTCACCTGGGACGTGGAGAAGACTGTCCGGGAGGCCCTGGCACGGAGCCCGGACCCTGGAACTGGTCCGAAGAACCGTCTATACGTCCCACCAGAGGCCAGAGCTGCAGTCTTGGACTTCTGTCACGGTTCCAAGCTCTCCTGTCATCCAGGGGTGTGAAGGACCGTGGCAGTTGTCCGGCAGCGCTTCTGGTGGGCGTCTATGGAGGCCGACGTCCGGGAGTACATCCAGGCCTGCACCACCTGTGCCAGGGGCAAGGCAGACCACAAGAGGTCCCAAGGGCTTCTCCAGCCACTTCCTGTGCCTCATCGCCCCTGGTCCCACATCGGCCTGGATTTGTCACGGACCTCCCGCCGTCCCAGGGCAACACCACCATCTTCACGATAGTGGACCGATTCTCCAAGGCGGCCCACTTCGTGGCCCTCCCAAAGCTCCCAACAGCCCAGGAGACAGCAGACCTCCTGGTCCACCACGTCGTCCGTCTGCATGGGATACCCACCAACATCGTCTCTGATCGTGGTCCCCAGTTCTCCTCACACGTCTGGAGGAGCTTCTGCCGGGAACTGGGGGCCACTGTGAGCCTCTCGTCCGGGTATCACCCGCAGACCAATGGACAGGCAGAACGGGCCAATCAGGAATTGGAGCAAGCCCTGCGCTGCGTAACGTCTGCACACCCGACGGCCTGGAGTGAACATCTGGCCTGGATCGAGTATGCACATAACAGCCAGGTGTCCTCTGCCACCGGCCTCTCCCCGTTTGAGGTGTGTTTGGGGTATCAGCCCCCATTGTTTCCCGTGGTGGAGGGAGAGGTCGGTGTGCTCTCGGTCCAGGCCCACCTGCGGAAGTGCCGTCGGGTGTGGCGCTCCGCCCGTTCTGCCTTGTTGAAGGCCCGGACGAGGGCGAAGACCCATGCGGACCGCCGGCGATCCCCGGCCCCTGTTTACCAGCCCGGGCAGGAGGTGTGGCTGTCCACGAAGGACATCCCCCTCCAAGTGGACTCCCCTAAGTTGAAGGACCGTTCCATTGGACCATTCAAGATCCTCAAAATCCTCAGTCCTGCCACAGTGAAGCTCCGACTCCCAGCTTCACTGCGGATCCACCCGGTTTTCCATGTGTCACGCATCAAACCTCACCACACCTCACCCCTCTGTGCTCCCAGTCCGGCTCCGCCTCCTGCCCGGATCATTGACGGGGAGCCAGCTTGGACAATGCGCCGGCTCCTGGACGTCCGTCGAATGGGCCGGGGGTTCCAGTATTTGGTGGACTGGGAGGGGTATGGACCCGAAGAACGCTCCTGGGTGAAGAGGAGCTTCATCCTGGATCCGGCCCTCCTGGCCGATTTCTACCGTCAACACCCGGACAAGCCTGGTCAGGCGCCAGGAGGCGCCCGTTGAGGGGGGGGTCCTGTTGTGTGGGCCGCCAGAAGAGGAGGTACTGCTGGCCCACCAACAGAGGGCCCCCTGCCTGAAGTGCGGGCTTCAGGCACGAGAGGGCGCTGCCGCCACAGACACAGCCGGGAGTGACAGCTGTCACTCATTAACTCCTGACAGCTGTCACTCATTCTTCATCATCGCACTCCATAAAACACAGATGTCATCTCTACCTCATCGCCGAGATATCGTACTTCACTGGAGGTAATATCCTCAGCCTTTGTGGTATTTTCTGAATCTGTCTATTGTGAGTGTTTGCAGGAGTACCGGTCCTTCGTTTGTGGAGGCTGTGCAGGACGGCACTCTTTTTCCTCTGAGGGACCGCTGCAACACATATTGAGTGAGAGGTGGAGGTGGCATTCCCACCGTTGTTGTTACTGGGTGTGCACACACCTACACTTGACTGTCTTTGTTCTCGCCAGCAGTACCAGATCCGACAGTCGGGGACGGTGATCACCTGGGAATTCGGGACTTGGCGGCTCCAGTATTCACCAGGTTCAGTGGCGGCGGAAATCGTGTGGTTCCGGCTCTTCTCAGGACAGACGTCTTCTATCCTCGAGCCTGCCCACACGTCACCTTTGTGAATTGACTGTAATTATATTCTGAGATTGTCTGTATTTCGTTGTGCACATTTCACAACATTAAATTGTTACTTTTTGGCTCATCTATTGGCCGTTCATTTGCGCCCCCTGTTGTGGGTCCGTGTCACTACACTTTCACAACATAAAACACCTGATGGTAGGTTGCAATTCCAGCTATAAAGATAGGGGATACAAATTCTGGCAGGCTGACAGATGGTGGCTGCTAGAAAATGTATCCCCTATGCAACTCTACTAAATAAAGACAAAACTTCCTGAAACTTACTGTAGTGACTGTGGATGAGCTAACGTATATATGAAGTTGAAATATCTGATGGTAGGGTGTAATTTTAATTTAACCTTTATTTAACCAGGTTAGTCCCATGGAGATCAAGATCTCTTTTGCAAGGGAGACCTGAACATGTATAAAGTTTCCAATTCACCTAACTTGCATGTCTTTAAATGTGGGAGGAAATTGAAGCACCCGGAGGAAACCTACACAAACATGGGGAGAACATGCAAACTCCACAGAGAAAGGCCACAGGTGGGAATCGAAGCAATGACCTTCTTGCTCTGAGGCAACATGCGCTAACCACAAAGCTACTGTGCTTATTAATCTTTAAGATACAGACAGATATCAGGGGTGGTGGCCAAGTGTTTAGTGCACTTGGTTTCAGTAACAAAGGTTCCTGGTTCGAACCCCACTCCTGCCACATTTCACTGTGTAATGTGATGTTGCAGTCCGAAGGGCATCTGGTGTACAGCTTGTGCCAAATCAACATGCAGACCGTCCTTGCATCTGCTGTGGTGACCCTGAGTGAAATTATGGGAGCAGCCAAAGGGACTTAATATATTTGTAAATTTTACAAAAAAAAAAAAAAAAAAGGTGTAATATCAGCATGGCCATGCCAATTCAACACTAAAAAGACCGTCAAAATTACAGATTCATATTTTTTAATTAAAGGTTTAAACTGCAAAATTTACATAAATATGTCTGTGCAAACCAAGGCAGCACGGTGGATTAGTGGTTAGCACTGTTGCCTCACAGCAAGAAGGTCGTGGGTTCAATTCCCGTGGCCTTTCTGTGTGGAGTCTGCCATGTTTGCGTGGGTTTCCTCCGGGTGCTCCGGTTTCCTCCCACATCCAGACATGCGGGTTAGGTGGATTGGAATCTTTAAAATTGTCCGTAGGTGTGTGTGTGGGTGTGTCTGTGTTTGTTTGTCTATTTGTGGCGTCCTGTCCTGGGTGTACGCCGCCTCGCGCTCTATGACTGCTGGGATAGGCTCCAGCCCCCCGCGACCCTTAATTGGACTAAGCGGTATAAGATGAATGAATGAATGAATGAATGAATGGATGTATGTGCAAACCATTTACATATTCATTGTAATTTTGACAGAATTCCCCTGACAACCACAGCTGACAGAATTTTTCTGTAAAAACTGGATTTTTTTTTACAGTATAAAAGCTGAATTTATTTCTTGTAAACCAAAACAACCATCACCCACATCACGTTTGTCTGCTTATCTTTTATTTAAAAACAGAAAAAGTCACAGACAAGTACAAGAGCGTACAGTTTGTGACTGTTCATATTTTAATCTCGAACGAACTGAACTGAAGAGTGAAAATCATTTTATTATCTTGACAGTGGTGCGATCATAAACATCTTACAGCGTGTTTTTTTGTTTGTTTGTTTTTTTACATATATAAACGGGTTGCAGCGTTTTCTTTTTTAATCAACGTCTTACAGCGTTTTATTTTTGTAAACGTCTTCAGCGGTTTTTATGTTGGACACCGTTTCTGTGTCTGTGTGTGTAATTGACGTGAAGACACGCATGCATTAAACGTCGTCAAAAGATTATGAAACTTATTTTTTAATATCATGTATTGAACAACGAACATGCTGTTATTTTTGCCTGGGAGCGGGAGGAGACCGTTTAAAGAGCTGCAGAAAGTCTGGAAGCGCTGCACTGAGTCAGTGCGCGATCCCGCGCCAGGGGATCCAAATTCTGACGGGGATCAGTACTTTGGCACGACACCGGAAGCGCGCGCTGTGCATGCGTACTGGTGACGCTGAAAAGACTTATTGAGACCGCTAACCAGGCAAAATCAATTCGAAACCAAAATCATGGGTTGAGATAGCAAACTGTGACTGGCATAAACTCCTGTGTTGTGTGTGAGAAATACTTTGATTCGTCTTTTATAGTTGCACTAAAATTTAGTGTAATGCCAGTGTGATCATTTGACTAAATGATCATACTGGCATTACAGCGGTTTATAAGATAGTAAAAAAAAAAGTCTACGTTAGCTACTTCGCCGATGAAAACTAAGGTATGAAATGTATTCAAGAGCGAACTGCTGTGTTAGAACAATGACAAATAGATAAGTTCCCTACCGACACATTCGGAGTACCAACACCTGGCTTTTGGTGGTGCAGCAGCGCTCTGACAATCGACCACACTGACTGCGCAGCCGCTGAGATTGGCCCCGCCCAAAACAGACGTAGGAGCCTGATTTGCCCTGTCGCCTGTCATTCACATGCCATTCTGTCTGGTGTGTTTCTGGGAAATGTAGTGTAAGACCAAAAAAAAAAAAAAAAAACTTTGGGAAACAGGTTGAAGAATTGTTCAGAAAGAAGAGCTAACACATTTTGTTTAACACTTTTTCTCATCAATGTTAATTAGGAAATAACCCTGTTGTGTCTGATGATTTGCGGACATTCATGCTTGTTATACGGTCACTCAATTTGCAACCGTATAACCAGTGATGTGTTAGTGACCGTTTTACCGGCGATGCGTTAGGTAAAACGGTAAAATGTATATTCATGACTGTATAACAGCATGAATGTCCACAAATCATCAGATGCAAGGGGGTTATTCCCAGTCTAATCCAATTCCATCGTTTGCACGGTTAATTTTTTTGTAGGTAATTTGGTTGGCGAGGCTTACTGTGAGGCAGCGTTGCTCCAACAGTGGTCAGAGCATGGAGTAATCCATCCAATGTGAGAATACATCAAATCCATCAAATGTGAAAAGGTAATTCTGTGTCAGAATGCACATCAATATTTTCGTATGGTACTAGCTTAAATTCACCCATTTCAGCGGCAGCAGCAGTACACGACTTTCTTTCTCTCTCAGCTAACAGCCCCATTATGACATGTGCGTAGCAGGGTCCAGCCGGTGTTCTGTCGAATTGTGTGTCTCAACAGTTCCGCGTCCCGACAATATTGCGCATGCATGCACATGTGCAGTTGCGCGGAGGACTGGCCTGTTGACAGGAATGACATCTCATCAGAAAACTGGTCAGAGCACGGAGTAATACATCTAAATGTGAAACGGTCGCATATTTTGCCACCGTTACTGTTGTGTGGGCCACTGAAGAGGAGATACTGCTGGCCCACCACCACAAGATGGCGCCCTGCTTGAAGTGCGGGCTTCAAGTACGAGAGGGCGTTGGAGCGACCAGGAGTGACAGCTGTCACTCATCATCAGTACCAGCTGTCACTCATCCACTAATCATCACCACCACCATAAAGGCCGAACTGCAACTCCACCTCCCCGCCAAGAAATCAGCTACCCTAAAGGTAATTTCTCTGCTGTATTTACAATGAATAATGGTCTGATCTCAATTGCAGCCGTTTTCCTGTGACGTGTTCCATATCTGCTGTATTGGCGTTTGGTGTGGACTGCGACGGCTTGGCCTCACACCCCAACCAGATAAGTGGTTTTCATAGGAGCTGTCCGAGTGTGTTATTGGAGGTGGAGGTTCTCCCTCCTTACGGAACACAGACTGAAGAATTACTGAGTGTGCGAACTCACACTCACCTGCACTGTTTCTGTTCTCTCTGCCAGCAGTACCAGGTCTGACAGATGGAAACGGTGGCCACCTGGGGACCCAGGACTTGGCGGCTCCGGTGTTCTTCAGATCTGTTGGTGGTGGAAGCCGTGTGGGATCCAGCTCGTTTTCTGGACGGACGTTTCCTATCCTCGAGCCTGCCCACACGTCACTCAACGTATAATTGACTGTTTTTCCAAACCTGTTTTGTCTGTATTCCATTGTGCACGTCATAACTGGCTGTTCGTGAAGGGCGAGAAGTGCGAGTTCCACCGCTCTTCTTTGTCCTTCCTGGGGTTCATAATCTCCTCCAACTCCATCGCCCCTGATCCGGCCAAGGTTGAGAGACTGGCTCCAACCAACAAACCGTAGGAAACTGCAACAGTTCCTCGGTTTTGCAAATTTTTACCGGAGGTTCATCAAGGGCTACAGTCAGGTAGTTAGCCCCCTGACAGCCCTGACCTCCACCAAAGTCCCCTTCACCTGGTTGGATCGGTGCGAAGCAGCATTTAGGGCAGGGGTGGGCAATCATGTGCCATAAAGGGCCGAGACACTGCAGGTTTTCCATGCAACCAATCGCCTCAGCAGGTGATTTCATTAAAGATCAGGTGTTTCAGCAGGTGATTTCATTGACAACCAGGTGTTTATGTTCAGAGCAGAAGCTCATCAGCAACCCACCTGCTGAGGTGAATGGTTACATGGAAAACCTGCAGTGTCTCGGATCCTCGACGCCAACCCCTGATTTAGGGAGTTGAAACATCGGTTCTGGTGCAGCCCGATCCAGAACGCCAGTTTATAGTTGAAGTGGACGCCTCTGACTCAGGGATAGGAGCCGCGCTATCTCAGAGCGGGGAATCCGACAAGGTTCTCCACCCATGTGCCTACTTTTCCCGCAGGTTGACCCCGGCTGAAAGGAACTATGACGTCGGCAATCGGGAACTTCTAGCGGTGAAAGAGGCTCTTGAGGAGTGGAGACACCTGTTGGAGGGAGCTACGGTACCATTTACGGTTTTCACGGACCATCGAAACCTGGAGTACATTCGGACCGCCAAGCGTCTGAACCCCAGGCAAGCCCGCTGGTCACTGTTCTTCGGGCGTTTTGACTTTCAGATCACATATCTCCCCGGGATGAAGAACCAACAATCTGACGCCCTGTCCCGGGTGCACGAGGAGGAAGTCAAGACCGAGCTGTCAGACCCAACGGAAACCATATCATCCCCGAGTCCACTGTCGTGGCCACCCTCTCCTGGGATGTGGAGAAGACCATCCGGGAGGCCCTGACATGGAACCCGGACCTGTGGACTGGTCCGAAGAACAAGTTGTACGTCCCCCCAGAGGCCAGGGCTGCAGTCCTAGACTTCTGTCACGGTTCCAAGCTCTCCTGCCATCCAGGGGTGCGAAGAACCGTGGCAGTGGTCCGGCAGCGCTTCTGGTGGGCGTCTCTGGAAGCCGACATCCGGGAATACGTCCAGGCCTGCACCACCTGCGCCAGGGGCAAAGCTGAGCACCATAAGGCCCAAGGCCTCCTCCAGCCTTTGCCCGTGCCTCATCGCCCCTGGTCTCACATCGGCCTGGACTTCGTCACGGGCCTCCCGCTGTCCCAGGGCATGACCACCATCTTCACAATAGTGGACCGGTTCTCCAAGGTGGCCCACTTTGTGGCTCTCCCGAAGCTCCCAACGGCCCAGGAGACTGCAGACCTCCTGGTCCACCACGTCGTGCGTCTGCATGGGATTCCATCGGACATCGTCTCAGATCGTGGTCCTCAGTTCTCCTCTCAGGTCTGGAGGAGTTTCTGCAGGGAACTGGGGGCCACCATAAGTCTCTCGTCCGGGTACCATCCTCAGACGAACGGACAGGCAGAGCGGGCGAACCAGGATTTGGAGCAGGCCCTCCGCTGCGTGACCTCCGCGCACCTGATGGCCTGGAGCAACCATCTGGCCTGGATCGAGTACGCTCACAATAGTCAAGTATCATCTGCTACCGGCCTCTCCCCGTTTGAGGTGTGTTTGGGGTACCAGCCCCCATTGTTCCCGCTAGTGGAGGGAGA
Source organism: Thalassophryne amazonica (assembly GCF_902500255.1). Classification (NCBI taxonomy): domain Eukaryota; kingdom Metazoa; phylum Chordata; class Actinopteri; order Batrachoidiformes; family Batrachoididae; genus Thalassophryne; species Thalassophryne amazonica. The sequence continues at coordinate 81,204,967 of NC_047107.1, forward strand.
GGTCGGGGTGCCCTCGGTCCAGGCCCATCTGAGGAGGTGCCATCGGGTGTGACGTACCGCCCTGCAGGTGGAATCCCAGAAGCTAAAAGACAGATTCATTGGACCTTTCACCATCCTCAAAGTCCTCAGTCCGGCCGCAGTAAAGCTGAAGCTGCCAGCTTCACTGCGGATTCACCCAGTCTTTCATGTGTCGAGACTTAAGCCCTGCCATACCTCTCCACTCTGTGCCCCTGGACCAGCGCCACCTCCTGCCTGGATCATCGACGGGGAGCCGGCTTGGACCGTGCGCCGGCTCCTGGATGTCCGTCGGAAGGGCCGGGGGTTCCAGTACTTGGTGGACTGGGAGGGGTATGGACCTGAAGAACGCTCCTGGGTGAAGAGGATCTTCATCCTGGACCCGGCCCTCCTGGCCGATTTCTACCGACGACACCCGGACAAGCCTGGTCGGGCGCCAGGAGGCGCCCGTTGAGGTGGGGGTCCTGTTGTGTGGGCCGCTGAAGAGGAGGTACTGCTGGCCCACCACCACAAGATGGCGCCCTGCTTGAAGTGCGGGCTTCAAGTACGAGAGAGCGTCGGACGACCGGGAGTGACACCTGTCACTCATCATCAGTACCAGCTGTCACTCATCCACTAATCATCACCACCACCATAAAGGCCGAACTGCAACTCCACCTCCCCGCTGAGAAATCAGCTACCCTAAAGGTAATTTCTCTGCTGTATTTACAACGAATAATAGTCTGATCTCATTTGCAGCCGTTTTCCTGTGACGTGTTCCTTATCTGCTGTATTGGCATTTGGTGTGGACAGCGACGGCTTCGCCTCACACCCCAACCAGATAAGTGGTTTTCACAGGAGCTGTCTGAGTGTGTTATTGGAGGTGGAGGTTCTCCCTCCTTACGGAACACAGACTGAAGAATTACTGAGTGTGCAAACTCACACTCACCTGCACTGTTTCTGTTCTCTCTGCCAGCAGTACCAGGTCTGACAGATGGAAACGGTGGCCACCTGGGGACGCAGGACTTGGTGGCTCCAGTGTTCTTCAGATCCGTTGGTGGTGGAAGCCGTGTGGGATCTGGCTCGTTTTCTGGATGGACATCTTCTCCTATCCTCAAGCCTGCCCACACGTCACTCAACGTATAATTGACTGTTTTTCCAAACCTGTTTTGTCTGTATTCCGTTGTGCACGTCATAACATTAAATTGTTACTGTTTTGGCTTATCCATTGCCCGTTCATTTACGCCCCCTGTTGTGGGTCCGTGTTCCTACACTTTCACAACAGTTACCCCGATATTATACAGTCTGAAATCTCACACCTTTAACCAATCAGATTTGTGAAAAAAATGTCATTGGATTAGAATACTGTTTAATCTATGCAGGTTAAATTGGGAGGCAGTATACCCGTCCGCACGTCTTTCATTAAAAAAATCTCCTTTAACAGTGGAATATCCGGATAAAATGCTGAAACCGACTTCTTCTGAAACTTCTCTGTTCTCTCACGACGTCCTGGATCAATAGAGCCTGAAATGTGAAGGTTTTCAGCTTGAACAGGCTGACGATGGCGGCTGAGAGCGCTGAGCGACGTCTCGCACCGTGGGAAGTCCTTAAAGCGACAGAATCACCTCAAAATCTCTCATCAGCCGTTAAAATTTTCACTGAAAACCAGCTTAATTTTTCGAACCGTGTCCACTTCGATGTGTCTCACAGGTTTAGAAAAAATTTTGATCAAACAACGCACCAGTCTCTCAGCAACTTCTCAGACAAAGGAATTCCGACGAGGGGCTGGACGACTCCTCCCACAAGGAGTGCTCACAGGCGAATGACGTCACCGACAGGCGTGGAAAAACTCACGCATGCGCACGAGGGTTCAAGCATGTCTGACGTAAAAACATATGAATGAAATCCATATAGTTTTTGAAAAAAATAAAAAGGACCGTTGCTTTATTGACAGACCTCGTAAGTCCTTTAAAAACTATTATAATTACAACTGTCATAATTTCTGTTCAAACATCACAACAGTTGTTTATATACACAAATTATAGAAATAATTCATGGAAAAAAATGAACGTATAAGCTTCAACAAGTAACATAACTTGATACTGGGGGCTTAGTAAATCACTTTCTAGACTGATTCACTGTGCCCCGATTCACTGTGTCCCGGGTATTTGTGACACACGAGTCATGTTATCAAATAGCTGATAGTCTGGAGAAGACATAACACATGCTCATCAGTTGGACAGGGTAGTCTTCTAACTAATAACAAATTTTTTGGGCCACCTTTCTTCTGTTGTCAGAAATAAATACAAAGACACTGACATCCACAAAATTTACTTTTGATAGGAAAAACTGACTTTACTTGTCACTTATGTTTACCCTTAATGTATCCAAAATAAAACACTCATTTATAAGGGGGATGTCTTTATGCATAAAAAATATGGCATAACTGCTGCAAATATATCGTTTTGCAGATATAGCTACTGATTCACTGTGCCCCACGATTCACAGTGCCCCGGTTTCCCCTGTGCATGAAAGTTTCATTGTCTTTGTTATTCTGTACTGGTATTTACAAATGTCATTCCTGGGCAACAACTCATTCTAATTTTACAGTTTTACACAGTGGCAATTATTATCATGTGTCATGTTGTGTGATATTTATCAGACCTTTCTCAGATCTACATCTTACCCTCTAAAGATTATAAAACAGATCCAAAAGCTGTCCACATGGACAGTTAAAACACCCAGTTTATAAAAACTACAAAAACACAATGCAAATGTGTTTAGTAAAATTGGATCCACAGGGCAAAACTTACGCCAGGATTTAATTAAAAATGGAGCACTGTAATGTAAAATTTCACTTTACTTTCCAACAAATTGCTAATGGCTGCTATTTAAAATGTATATTAAATGAACTGGAAAATTGATATCAAACTACGACCTCGGAGTCACGTGACAACGTTGTTTGGATAACACGTGACCATCTAAGGTCTGTATCTGAGCATTGAATCGATAATAAGGGATCGTATCGATGATTCATTCAGAAGCAATGAGCGGTCGATGCGCCTTTCAGCCACGTGGTGTCAGTAGTGCTCCAACAACTTTTAATATTGTTGAACTGCCTTTAGTTTTATTGAATTAATACAACGTGATAGGAGCCGTGCTATCCCAGAGCAGAGAGACCGATAAGGTTCTTCACCCGTGTGCCTACTTTTCTCGCAGGTTGACCCCAGCTGAACGGAACTATGACGTTGGCAATCGAGAACTCCTTGCGGTGAAAGAGGCTCTTGAGGAGTGGAGAAACCTGTTGGAGGGAGCGTCTGTGCCGTTCACGGTTTTCACTGACCATCGGAACCTGGAGTATATCAGGACCGCCAAGTGGCTGAACCCCAGGCAAGCCCACTGGTCACTGTTCTTCTGACATTTTGACTTCCGGATCACCTATCGCCCCGGGACCAAGAACCAGAGATCGGATGCTTTGTCCCGGGTACACGAAGACGAAGTCAAAATGGTGCTGTCGGATCCACCGGTGCCCATCATTCCGGAGTCCACTATCGTGGCCACCCTCACCTGGGACGTGGAGAAGACTGTCCGGGAGGCCCTGGCACGGAGCTCGGACCCTGGAACCGGTCCGAAGAACCGTCTATACGTCCCACCAGAGGCCAGAGCTGCAGTCTTGGACTTCTGTCACGGTTCCAAGCTCTCCTGTCATCCAGGGGTGTGAAGGACCGTGGCAGTTGTCCGGCAGCGCTTCTGGTGGGCGTCTATGGAGGCCGACGTCCGGGAGTACATCCAGGCCTGCACCACCTGTGCCAGGGGCAAGGCAGACCACAAGAGGTCCCAAGGGCTTCTCCAGCCACTTCCTGTGCCTCATCGCCCCTGGTCCCACATCGGCCTGGATTTGTCACGGACCTCCCGCCGTCCCAGGGCAACACCACCATCTTCACGATAGTGGACCGATTCTCCAAGGCGGCCCACTTCGTGGCCCTCCCAAAGCTCCCAACAGCCCAGGAGACAGCAGACCTCCTGGTCCACCACGTCGTCCGTCTGCATGGGATACCCACCAACATCGTCTCTGATCGTGGTCCCCAGTTCTCCTCACACGTCTGGAGGAGCTTCTGCCGGGAACTGGGGGCCACTGTGAGCCTCTCGTCCGGGTATCACCCGCAGACCAATGGACAGGCAGAACGGGCCAATCAGGAATTGGAGCAAGCCCTACGCTGCGTAACGTCTGCACACCCGACGGCCTGGAGTGAACATCTGGCCTGGATCGAGTATGCACATAACAGCCAGGTGTCCTCTGCCACCGGCCTCTCCCCGTTTGAGGTGTGTTTGGGGTATCAGCCCCCATTGTTTCCCGTGGTGGAGGGAGAGGTCGGTGTGCTCTCGGTCCAGGCCCACCTGCGGAAGTGCCGTCGGGTGTGGCGCTCCGCCCGTTCTGCCTTGTTGAAGGCCCGGACGAGGGCGAAGACCCATGCGGACCGCCGGCGATCCCCGGCCCCTGTTTACCAGCCCGGGCAGGAGGTGTGGCTGTCCACGAAGGACATCCCCCTCCAAGTGGACTCCCCTAAGTTGAAGGACCGTTCCATTGGACCATTCAAGATCCTCAAAATCCTCAGTCCTGCCACAGTGAAGCTCCGACTCCCAGCTTCACTGCGGATCCACCCGGTTTTCCATGTGTCACGCATCAAACCTCACCACACCTCACCCCTCTGTGCTCCCAGTCCGGCTCCGCCTCCTGCCCGGATCATTGACGGGGAGCCGGCTTGGACAATGCGCCGGCTCCTGGACGTCCGTCGAATGGGCCAGGGGTTCCAGTATTTGGTGGACTGGGAGGGGTATGGACCCGAAGAACGCTCCTGGGTGAAGAGGAGCTTCATCCTGGATCCGGCCCTCCTGGCCGATTTCTACCGTCAACACCCGGACAAGCCTGGTCAGGCGCCAGGAGGCGCCCGTTGAGGGGGGGGTCCTGTTGTGTGGGCCGCCAGAAGAGGAGGTACTGCTGGCCCACCAACAGAGGGCCCCCTGCCTGAAGTGCGGGCTTCAGGCACGAGAGGGCGCTGCCGCCACAGACACAGCCGGGAGTAACAGCTGTCACTCATTAACTCCTGACAGCTGTCACTCATTCTTCATCATCGCACTCCATAAAACACAGATGTCATCTCCACCTCATCGCCGAGATATCGTACTTCACTGGAGGTAATATCCTCAGCCTTTGTGCTATTTTCTGAATCTGTCTATTGTGAGTGTTTGCAGGAGTACCGGTCCTTCGTTTGTGGAGGCTGTGCAGGACGGCACTCTTTTTCCTCTGAGGGACCGCTGCAACACATATTGAGTGAGAGGTGGAGGTGGCATTCCCACCGTTGTTGTTACTGGGTGTGCACACACCTACACTTGACTGTCTTTGTTCTCGCCAGCAGTACCAGATCCGACAGTCGGGGACGGTGATCACCTGGGAATTCGGGACTTGGCGGCTCCAGTATTCACCAGGTTCAGTGGCGGCGGAAATCGTGTGGTTCCGGCTCTTCTCAGGACAGACGTCTTCTATCCTCGAGCCTGCCCACACGTCACCTTTGTGAATTGACTGTAATTATATTCTGAGATTGTCTGTATTTCGTTGTGCACATTTCACAACATTAAATTGTTACTTTTTGGCTCATCTATTGGCCGTTCATTTGCGCCCCCTGTTGTGGGTCCGTGTCACTACACTTTCACAACATAAAACACCTGATGGTAGGTTGCAATTCCAGCTATAAAGATAGGGGATACAAATTCTGGCAGGCTGACAGATGGTGGCTGCTAGAAAATGTATCCCCTATGCAACTCTACTAAATAAAGACAAAACTTCCTGAAACTTACTGTAGTGATTGTGGATGAGCTAACGTATATATGAAGTTGAAATATCTGATGGTAGGGTGTAATTTTAATTTAACCTTTATTTAACCAGGTTAGTCCCATGGAGATCAAGATCTCTTTTGCAAGGGAGACCTGAACATGTATAAAGTTTCCAATTCACCTAACTTGCATGTCTTTAAATGTGGGAGGAAATTGAAGCACCCGGAGGAAACCCACACAAACATGGGGAGAACATGCAAACTCCACACAGAAAGGCCACAGGTGGGAATCGAAGCAATGACCTTCTTGCTCTGAGGCAACATGCGCTAACCACAAAGCTACTGTGCTTATTAATCTTTAAGATACAGACAGATATCAGGGGTGGTGGCCAAGTGTTTAGTGCACTTGGTTTCAGTAACAAAGGTTCCTGGTTCGAACCCCACTCCTGCCACATTTCACTGTGTAATGTGATGTTGCAGTCCGAAGGGCATCTGGTGTACAGCTTGTGCCAAATCAACATGCAGACCGTCCTTGCATCTGCTGTGGTGACCCTGAGTGAAATTATGGGAGCAGCCAAAGGGACTTAATATATTTGTAAATTTTACAAAAAAAAAAAAAAAAAGGTGTAATATCAGCATGGCCATGCCAATTCAACACGAAAAAGACCGTCAAAATTACAGATTCATATTTTTTAATTAAAGGTTTAAACTGCAAAATTTACATAAATATGTCTGTGCAAACCAAGGCAGCACGGTGGATTAGTGGTTAGCACTGTTGCCTCACAGCGAGAAGGTCGTGGGTTCAATTCCCGTGGCCTTTCTGTGTGGAGTCTGCCATGTTTGCGTGGGTTTCCTCCGGGTGCTCCGGTTTCCTCCCACATCCAGACATGCGGGTTAGGTGGATTGGAATCTTTAAAATTGTCCGTAGGTGTGTGTGTGGGTGTGTCTGTGTTTGTTTGTCTATTTGTGGCGTCCTGTCCTGGGTGTACGCCGCCTCGCGCTCTATGACTGCTGGGATAGGCTCCAGCCCCCCGCGACCCTTAATTGGACTAAGCGGTATAAGATGAATGAATGAATGAATGAATGGATGTATGTGCAAACCATTTACATATTCATTGTAATTTTGACAGAATTCCCCTGACAACCACAGCTGACAGAATTTTTCTGTAAAAACTGGATTTTTTTTTACAGTATAAAAGCTGAATTTATTTCTTGTAAACCAAAACAACCATCACCCACATCACGTTTGTCTGCTTATCTTTTATTTAAAAACAGAAAAAGTCACAGACAAGTACAAGAGCGTACAGTTTGTGACTGTTCATATTTTAATCTCGAACGAACTGAAGAGTGAAAATCATTTTATTATCTTGACAGTGGTGCGATCATAAACATCTTACAGCGTGTTTTTTTGTTTGTTTTTTTACATATATAAACGGGTTGCAGCGTTTTCTTTTTTAATCAACGTCTTACAGCGTTTTTTTTTTTGTAAACGTCTTCAGCGGTTTTTATGTTGGACACCGTTTCTGTGTCTGTGTGTGTAATTGACGTGAAGACACGCATGCATTAAACGTCGTCAAAAGATTATGAAACTTATTTTTTAATGTCATGTATTGAACAACGAACATGCTGTTATTTTTGCCTGGGAGCAGGAGGAGACCGTTTAAAGAGCTGCAGAAAGTCTGGAAGCGCTGCACTGAGTCAGTGCGCGATCCCGCGCCAGGGGATCCAAATTCTGACGGGGATCAGTACTTTGGCACGACACCGGAAGCGCGCGCTGTGCATGCGTACTGGTGACGCTGAAAAGACTTATTGAGACCGCTAACCAGGCAAAATCAATTCGAAACCAAAATCATGGGTTGAGATAGCAAACTGTGACTGGCATAAACTCCTGTGTTGTGTGTGAGAAATACTTTGATTCGTCTTTTATAGTTGCACTAAAATTTAGTGTAATGCCAGTGTGATCATTTGACTAAATGATCATACTGGCATTACAGCGGTTTATAAGATAGTAAAAAAAAAAAAAAAAAAACCTGCTTCGACACATGAATTCAACATTCCTGATCATGTCTGAATGTGGTCCACGGAAAACAAACGTCGAAGCATCGTCGATGCTGTAACCGGTCAAACCGGTCACAATAAAGGTTCCTGCACGCTCGGACACAGTTAGCGTCTACGTTAGCTACTTCGCCGATGAAAACTAAGGTATGAAATGTATTCGAGAGCGAACTGCTGTGTTAGAACAATGACAAATAGATAAGTTCCCTACCGACACATTCGGAGTACCAACACCTGGCTTTTGGTGGTGCAGCAGCGCTCTGACAATCGACCACACTGACTGCGCAGCCGCTGAGATTGGCCCCGCCCAAAACAGACGTAGGAGCCTGATTTGCCCTGTCGCCTGTCATTCACATGCCATTCTGTCTGGTGTGTTTCTGGGAAATGTAGTGTAAGACCAAAAAAAAAAAACTTTGGGAAACAGGTTGAAGAATTGTTCAGAAAGAAGAGCTAACACATTTTGTTTAACACTTTTTCTCATCAATGTTAATTAGGAAATAACCCTGTTGTGTCTGATGATTTGCGGACATTCATGCTTGTTATACGGTCACTCAATTTGCAACCGTATAACCAGTGATGTGTTAGTGACCGTTTTACCGGCGATGCGTTAGGTAAAACGGTAAAATGTATATTTATGACCGTATAACAGCATGAATGTCCACAAATCATCAGATGCAAGGGGGTTATTCCCAGTCTAATCCAATTCCATCGTTTGCACGGTTAATTTTTTTGTAGGTAATTCGGTTGGCGAGGCTTACTGTGAGGCAGCGTTGCTCCAACAGTGGTCAGAGCATGGAGTAATCCATCCAATGTGAGAATACATCAAATCCATCAAATGTGAAAAGGTAATTCTGTGTCAGAATGCACATCAATATTTTCGTGTGGTACTAGCTTAAATTCACCCATTTCAGCGGCAGCAGCAGTACACGACTTTCTTTCTCTCTCAGCTAACAGCCCCATTATGACATGTGCGTAGCAGGGTCCAGCCGGTGTTCTGTCGAATTGTGTGTCTCAACAGTTCCGCGTCCCGACAATATTGCGCATGCATGCACATGTGCAGTTGCGCGGAGGACTGGCCTGTTGACAGGAATGACATCTCATCAGAAAACTGGTCAGAGCACGGAGTAATACATCTAAATGTGAAACGGTCGCATATTTTGCCACCGTTACTGTTGTGTGGGCCACTGAAGAGGAGATACTGCTGGCCCACCACCACAAGATGGCGCCCTGCTTGAAGTATGGGCTTCAAGTACGAGAGGGCGTCGGAGCGACCAGGAGTGACAGCTGTCACTCATCATCAGTACCAGCTGTCACTCATCCACTAATCATCACCACCACCATAAAGGCCGAACTGCAACTCCACCTCCCCGCCAAGAAATCAGCTACCCTAAAGGTAATTTCTCTGCTGTATTTACAATGAATAATGGTCTGATCTCAGTTGCAGCCGTTTTCCTGTGACGTGTTCCATATCTGCTGTATTGGTGTTTGGTGTGGACTGCGACGGCTTGGCCTCACACCCCAACCAGATAAGTGGTTTTCATAGGAGCTGTCCGAGTGTGTTATTGGAGGTGGAGGTTCTCCCTCCTTACGGAACACAGACTGAAGAATTACTGAATGTGCGAACTCACACTCACCTGCACTGTTTCTGTTCTCTCTGCCAGCAGTACCAGGTCTGACAGATGGAAACGGTGGCCACCTGGGGACGCAGGACTTGGTGGCTCCAGTGTTCTTCAGATCCGTTGGTGGTGGAAGCCGTGTGGGATCTGGCTCGTTTTCTGGATGGACGTCTTCTCCTATCCTCAAGCCTGCCCACACGTCACTCAACGTATAATTGACTGTTTTTCCAAACCTGTTTTGTCTGTATTCCGTTGTGCACGTCATAACATTAAATTGTTACTGTTTTGGCTTATCCATTGCCCGTTCATTTACGCCCCCTGTTGTGGGTCCGTGTTCCCACACTTTCACAACAGTTACCCCGATATTATACAGTCTGAAATCTCACACCTTTAACCAATCAGATTTGTGAAAAAAATGTCATTGGATTAGAATACTGTTTAATCTATGCAGGTTAAATTGGGAGGCAGTATATCGGTGCCGCTTTGGTGTTTGCAGTGTTGTCAGGCAGGGAGGATTTTATCCCCGGTATTATTTAATTTATATGTTGATGATCTGAGAGCCTGTAACACTGGGTGTATGACTGGTGAAATGTCATACGAGGGCTGTCCGTAAAGTATAGGTCCTTTTTATTTTTTTCAAAAACTATATGGATTTCATTCATATGTTTTTACGTCAGACATGCTTGCACCCTCGTGCGCATGCGTGAGTTTTTCCATGCCTGTCGGTGACGTCATTCGCCTGTGAGCACTCCTTGTGGGAGGAGTCGTCCAGCCCCTCGTCGGAATTCCTTTGTCTGAGAAGTTGCTGAGAGACTGGCGCGTTGTTTGATCAAAATTTTTTCTAAACCTGTGAAACACATCGAAGTGGACACGGTTCGAAAAATTAAGCTGGTTTTCAGTGAAAATTTTAACGGCTGATGAGAGATTTTGAGGTGATTCTGTCGCTTTAAGGACTTTTCACGGTGCGAGACGTCGCTCAGCGCTCTCAGCCGCCGTCGTCAGCCTGTTCAAGCTGAAAACCTCCACATTTCAGGCTCTATTGATCCAGGACGTCGTGAGAGAACAGAGAAGTTTCAGAAGAAGTCGGTTTCAGCATTTTATCCAGATATTCCACTGTTAAAGGAGATTTTTTTAATGAAAGACGTGCGGACGGGTCCGAGCGTCGGGACGCAGCCGACGCGACGCTCCGTCACAGGAAAAACACCTCTGTTGAAAGCCTTAAGGACAAGTTGGAACATGTCCTGCTGTTAAACAATTTCTCACATACTCACTCCACTGAAAGCCATCAAAAGCCGCCTGGATTTTACAAATGGTTATCAACACGGAGGTGTTTTTCCTGTGCCGCCGCACCGCGTCGGCTGCGTCCCGACGCGCGGACCCGTCCGCATGTCTTTCATTAAAAAAATCTCCTTTAACAGTGGAATATCCGGATAAAATGCTGAAACCGACTTCTTCTGAAACTTCTCTGTTCTCTCACGACGTCCTGGATCAATAGAGCCTGAAATGTGGAGGTTTTCAGCTTGAACAGGCTGACGACGCCGCCCGAGAGCGCTGCGCGACGTCTCGCACCGTGAAAAGTCCTTAAAGCGACAGTCTCACCTCAAAATCTCTCATCAGCCGTTAAAATTTTCACTGAAAACCAGCTTAATTTTTCGAACCGTGTCCACTTCGATGTGTCTCACAGGTTTAGAAAAAATTTTGATCAAACAACGCACCAGTCTCTCAGCAACTTCTCAGACAAAGGAATTCCGACGAGGGGCTGGACGACTCCTCCCACAAGGAGTGCTCACAGGCGAATGACGTCACCGACAGGCGTGGAAAAACTCACGCATGCGCACGAGGGTTCAAGCATGTCTGACGTAAAAACATATGAATGAAATCCATATAGTTTTTGAAAAAAATAAAAAGGACCGTTGCTTTATTGACAGACCTCGTAAGTCCTTTAAAAACTATTATAATTACAACTGTCATAATTTCTGTTCAAACATCACAACAGTTGTTTATATACACAAATTATAGAAATAATTCATGGAAAAAATGAACGTATAAGCTTCAACAAGTAACATAACTTGATACTGGGGGCTTAGTAAATCACTTTCTAGACTGATTCACTGTGCCCCGATTCACTGTGTCCCGGGTATTTGTGACACACGAGTCATGTTATCAAATAGCTGATAGTCTGGAGAAGACATAACACATGCTCATCAGTTGGACAGAGTAGTCTTCTAACTAATAACAAATTTTTTGGGCCACCTTTCTTCTGTTGTCAGAAATAAATACAAAGACACTGACATCCACAAAATTTACTTTTGATAGGAAAAACTGACTTTACTTGTCACTTATGTTTACCCTTAATGTATCCAAAACAAAACACTCATTTATAAGGGGGATGTCTTTATGCATAAAAAGTATGGCATAACTGCTGCAAATATATCGTTTTGCAGATATAGCTACTGATTCACTGTGCCCCACGATTCACAGTGCCCCGGTTTCCCCTGTGCATGAAAGTTTCATTGTCTTTGTTATTCTGTACTGGTATTTACAAATGTCATTCCTGGGCAACAACTCATTCTAATTTTACAGTTTTACACAGTGGCAATTATTATCATGTGTCATGTTGTGTGATATTTATCAGACCTTTCTCAGATCTACATCTTACCCTCTAAAGATTATAAAACAGATCCAAAAGCTGTCCACGTGGACAGTTAAAACACCCAGTTTATAAAAACTACAAAAACACAATGCAAATGTGTTTAGTAAAATTGGATCCACAGGGCAAAACTTACGCCAGGATTTAATTAAAAATGGAGCACTGTAATGTAAAATTTCACTTTACTTTCCAACAAATTGCTAATGGCTGCTATTTAAAATGTATATTAAATGAACTGGAAAATTGATATCAAACTACGACCTCGGAGTCACGTGACAACGTTGTTTGGATAACACGTGACCATCTAAGGTCTGTATCTGAGCATTGAATCGATAATAAGGGATCGTATCGATGATTCATTCAGAAGCAATGAGCGGTCGATGCGCCTTTCAGCCACGTGGTGTCAGTAGTGCTCCAACAACTTTTAATATTGTTGAACTGCCTTTAGTTTTATTGAATTAATACAACGTGTAAAGTACAAAAACTTATTATCATTGTCGGTCTGTGTTTTTATTTACATATGATGTCGTTAGGCAACAGCTATTCCAATTTTACTGTTTTACACATTGACAATAATATTGTGTGATATTTATCAGACCTTTCTCAGATCTTCCTACATTTTGCCATAACCTCTGTTGTGCTGGAAACGGATAATGAAATAGAATAGACTCAAAAGTCTTCCACGTGGACAGTTAAATCACCCACTGGTGACTATTTAGAATAAAGTAACAAAATATGATGCAGATATTGTTCATTAACTTGCTCATTCATTCATTTATGCAACTTAACCAGCTCCAGGTCATGGTGGCAGCAGATGGGTTTTTCTGCCTGTTCAACCCCTCGCTGTAGTTTTATGTGGTGAGCATCTCAAACTCTCAAAGACTGACAGGGGACGCACTTCAAAACCAGATGTAAGATGCCTACACTGAACAACCAGCAGTCTCACGGCATGTTGCGATTCAGCAGCACGAAATATACATTAATCTTGGTTTGTCATATTGTCACGAAAAGTGCAGAATTTTCTTCATGGGAGCATGAATTCATTCTAATTAATTCCGTGATGGGTGCACGTAATTAAAAGTGCAGTGGTGGGGGGTGGGGGTGGGGTGGTTATGGTTAGGGTTAGGGTTAGGAGAAGGAGTAGTGTTAGGTTATGGTTAAGGTTAAAGTTGGGGGTAGGAGTAGGGTTAGTAATAGTGAGTTAAAAAAAACGTGTCACAAAAATGTAAATCATTTTGTGACAGGAGGACGAAAAAAAATGTGAGACTGGGTTGGAAGAACAGAATCAACTAAGACAGTGAAACAAAACGTCACATGCACCATTATGGACAAGAGTCACGACATTAAGATTAAGCTGCTATTTAAGCCTGCACTCTGCCCACCCCCAGGTGGGCGGGTCTTGCCATGCTATGTGATTGGTTGTAACAAGTGTTGCATTTGATTGTAAGAGGGTGACTGTGATCGTGTTGTTATATTCAAGCGGTATGTGTTATATCAAAACTTTGTGATGAATGTGTTTGTGTCAGCGTCTTAAGCAAAGAACAGAACATTTCATGGCACCGCTGTCTCAGACAAAGATACGAAGATCAGTTTAGACTGTATGGAAATGATTACATTTTTGGGCATGCATCAGAGCCGCACACAAAGCAGTCAGGTCAAATCCAGTCTAACATTAAGTGGTCTGAGGACAGGCATCATGGAACATTCTACCCAACAAGACCAAGCAGCTCACTTCCCTCAGCCAAGTCCTGTAACTTTTCCCAGAAAACCCCACAGTGTTCCCAAACCAGCTGAAAAAGAACAAGACCCTGAGATGCTCAAACTCCTCCACATGGAGCAATAACTCTCTTTTTAGTGACACATTATGTCACTAAAAAGACACGGTGGAAAAAAATGAAGTTGCTGTTTTACAACGTAAATACAAACAAAACAGTCCATCAAGGATTTCACTGCTTGCTTTTCAACAAATTTCTAAGTCAAGTCAAGTCTGGGAGCACGCACTGGGGCTGCTCTTTGCCGCATCTACAACACCATGGAACTGTTCAGGATCCTGAATGGCAGCTACTCAGACAGACAACCGGTGTCATTCCCACATCTTTAATTTAACCATCTATCTGCCACAGCCAGGTGAAACATGGACGTCCCCTTGGCCTTCTCCAGCTACTGAGGAGAAACAGGCAACAATGCCAAAATATCAGAGCTGACGCTCCCTCACAATGCAAGTGATCCTCCTCAACCTAGTCTGTCTCAGTAACCGCACATGTGGTACAAAGTCATACCAGCAGTACCCAAGGATACTGTGGAGACTCTTTGTGCCAAAGACATTCAGTCGTCAGCTTAGGTCACTGTTTAGTATCAAAGTCTCACAACCATACAGCAAGACAGGTGGCACTAGCCAAATGTTTACAAATGCAACACAGGTGAGGCGTTAGTTCCGTTAACAGTTTATAAATATAATGTACAGTTAAACTGTTCTGTGTTTTACTGCTTTTGATAAAGATGATGACTGTGTTTGGGGTTTTACTTATTTATTTTATTTTATTTTTTGAGTATTTGTTTTGTGTAACGTTTACGAACGCAACACAAGTGAGCTGTTAGTTCCTGTAACGGTTTATAAGTACAATATAGAGATCAATTGTGACTATTAATACAGCAACGTACTGCTTTTTGATAAAGATGATGATTGTTTGGGGTTTTATTTTGTTTTTATTAATTTATTTTTCATGCGTTTGTGTTTGTGATTGTGCGCAATGTTTAAGTGACTTGACCTTCCACATTACCCAGCAGCCGCTGCGGCGCTTAAACCCTAAACCTTCTTATTTGACCAGTTAATGCTCAGCCTCGGCTCGTGTGTCATACATCACACTGACAAAGTGAGGAACCTTGGGGTAATTTTTGATCCTTCGTTGTCCTTTGGCCTCCACATTAGAAATATTACTAGGACTGCTTTCCTCCACCTGCGAAATACGAGGGCTGTCAATAAAGTATAGGTCCTTTTTATTTTTTTCAAAAACTATATGGATTTCATTCATATGTTTTTACGTCAGACATGCTTGAACCCTCGTGCGCATGCGTGAGTTTTTCCACGCCCGTCGGTGACGTCATTCGCCTGTGAGCACGCCTTGTGGGAGGAGTCGTCCAGCCCCTCGTCGGAATTCCTTTGTCTGAGAAGTTGCTGAGAGACTGGCACTTTGTTTGATCAAAATTTTTTCTAAACCTGTGAGGCACATCGAAGTGGACACAGTTCGAAAAATTAAGCTGGTTTTCGGTGAAAATTTTAACGGCTGATGAGAGATTTTGAGGTGATACTGTCGCTTTAAGGACTTCCCACACAGTGGGACGTCACGCAGCGCTCCCAGGTGCCGTCGTCAGCCTGTTTCAAGCTGACAACCTCCACATTTCAGGCTCTATTGATCCAGGACGTCGTGAGAGAACAGAGAAGTTTCAGAAGAAGTCGGTTTCAGCATGTTATCCGGATATTCCACGGTTAAAGGAGATTTTTTTAATGAAAGACGTGCGGAGGGATTGTAGCATCGGCTCGCAGCCGCCGCGACGCTCCGCCACAGGAAAAACACCTCTGTTGGAAGCCTTAAGGACAAGTTGGAACATGCCCAGCTGTTAAACAATTTCTCAGATACTCACTCCACTGAAAACAATCAAAAGCCGCCTGGATTTTACAAATGGTTATCAACACGGAGGTGTTTTTCCTGTGCCGCCGCACCGCACCGGCTGCATCCCGATGCGCGGACCCATCTGCACGTCTTTCATTAAAAAAATCTCCTTTAACAGTGGAATATCTGGATAAAATGCTGAAACCGACTTCTTCTGAAACTTCTCTGTTTCTCACGATGTCCTGGATCAATAGAGCCTGAAATGTGGAGGTTTTCAGCTTGAAACAGGCTGATGACGGCGCCTGGGAGCGCTGCGCGATGTCCCGCTCCGTGGGAAGTCCTTAAAGCGACAGTATCACCTCAAAATCTCTCATCAGCCGTTAAAATTTTCACCGAAAACCAGCTTAATTTTTCGAACTGTGTCCACTTCAATGTGCCTCACAGGTTTAGAAAAAAGTTTGATCAAACAAAGCACCAGTCTCTCAGCAACTTCTCAGACAAAGGAATTCCGACGAGGGGCTGGACGACTCCTCCCACAAGGAGTGCTCACAGGCGAATGACGTCACCGACAGGCGTGGAAAAACTCACACATGCGCACGAGGGTTCAAGCATGTCTGACGTAAAAACATATGAATGAAATCCATATAGTTTTTGAAAAAAATAAAAAGGACCTATACTTTATTGACAGACCTCGTATAGCGAAGATTCGTCCCATCCTGTCTATGGCTGATGCTGAGACCCTGATCCATGCATTTATCTGTTCTAGATTGGACTACTGCAGTGTTCTATTTTCTGGTTTACCGCAGTCCAGCATTAGGGGTCTTCAATTGGTTCAAAATGCTGCAGCCAGACTTTTGACACGAAGCAGAAAGTACAACCACATTACACCCATATTGGCGTCTCTTCACTGGCTTCCTGTCCCAGTGAGATCAGATTTTAAGGTTCTGCTACTAACCTGTAAAATTATTCATGGACTGTCACCTCCCTACCTAGCTGACCTAATTAAACCTTACGTACCGGCCCGTGCTTTATGTTCTCAGGGTGCAGGACTACTTTGTGTCCCTAAGGTGAATAAGAAGTCTGCGTGTCACAGAGCGTTCTCTTATCGTGCCCCTGTTCTGTGGAATGATCTCCCAGCGTCAATAAAACAGTCAGATTCTGTGGAGATTTTCAAGTCCAGACTTAAGACGCACTTATTTTCCCTTTCATATGGCTAGCATACTGGAACAGTTTTGTTTTACACTTTTTACTCTTTTAATTCATTTATTAGTAATTGGAGCGGACTGCGGCCTCAACTTTACCTAAATTCTTGGTCTTTTAGTGAAGTTTAGGGCTAGTGGCCGGCGATCACCTTAGTATTTCTCTGTTTTTCTTGTTGTTTAATGCTGGCAAATTATACAGTATTTTTGTCTTTCTGATGCCTGATTCTGTTTTTTTTCTCTGTTTAAGGTGCAGCTCCATCCAGAGATGGGAGTTGTATTCGTGTTGGCGATCCTCCTGTCCTGTGCGCCAATAGCATTTCTTGTATATTCGTCCGTGAATTGTTCTGTAATTTATGTTTGCATGGCCCAAGCAGAGGGTCACCCCTTTGAGTCTGGTCTGCTTGAGGTTTCTTCCTCAGAGGGAGTTTTTCCTTACCACTGTTGCTCTGGGGGTTGGTAAGGTTAGACCTTACCTGTGTGAAGCGCTTTGAGGCAACTCTGTTGTGATTTGGTGCTATATAAATGAAAATAAATTGAAATTGAAAAATTGAAATTCGAGGAAACACAGAAACAGCATAATGGCGAACAGACAAAGTGACACGAATGCTGCAACATCAGATCATGAAATTAGTGACCATTCCTATGGCTCTGCAGCATTCATTCACATCATTGGACCTGCAAGCAGACACTTGGAAAAGTTGGGAATATGTTATTTTCAGGAGTTATGGACTTTCTACCAGCTCATGGTTGTGCACGAGCGTCATTCATGCCACTCTGTTCAGTTCTCTGTACAGAGAAAAGACAGACACTTCACTCTCAACTCCTTTAATTTTTGAGAGGGTCTGTTGGATTGAGGATCCAGATGTTTGCTGAGCCTGCTGTCTGTACTGCACAACACCGGAGCATGACGCTGGTTGTTTAATAACTGCTGCAATGAACACACACATGAAACTATTCAAAACTCTCTTTTAACCTGGTTGTTTGGACATGCAGCTGAAATTTCACCACAATGCAGTTTTTACAGGCTGCCTAAACATTCATGTATTTCTTACAATGAAAAAGTTGGGAATATGTTATTTTCAGGAGCTATGGACTTTCTAGTAGCTCACGGATGTGCACCAGCATTGCGTGCACCGTCCGGTTTAGTGCTGCGTACAGAGAGGAGACAGACTCTTTGTTCTCAACTCCTACTTTTTGAGCAAGTCTGTTGGATTTAGGATCCAGATGTGTGCTTTCTGTATATGAGCAGGAAACTGTTTTAATGCGGTTCTAACTGGCACTGTGAACACGCACGTGAATGCTCCATAACGCTCTTTTAACCCGGCTGTGTATATGTTTTGAATTTCAATTTTTTTTCATTTATATAGCGCCAAATCACAACAGAGTTGCCTCAAGGCGCTTCACACAAGTAAGGTCTAACCTTACTAACCCCCAGAGCAGCAGTGGTAAGGAAAAACTCCCTCTGAGGAAGAAACCTCAAGCAGACCAGACTCAAAGGGGTGACCCTCTGCTTGGGCCATGCTACAGACATAAATTACAGAACAATTCACAAAATGAATATATAGGAAATGCTGTTGGTGCACAGGACAGGAGGGTCTCCAGCACAGGAGGGGACAAGACAGATGCAGTGGTTTCAGATGCGTGTATCTGAAATCACCACGACGCTGTTTTTTCAGGCTGCCTGAAAAAGCAGCTATATTTCTTAAACTGAAAAAAGTTGGAAATATATTATTTTCAGGAGATATGTGTTGTGTGGGCCGCTGAAGAGGAGGTACTGCTGGCCCACCACCAGATGGCACCCTGCCATGTTGGCAGCGTTTGGGCCTCTAGAGGGGGCACTGGTCTTTTTGGTACCACCAGGTGTGCACTGTTAGGCCGTCATCAGCTGTCTGTCATCACTCATCACCACATCCATAAAAGCCTGGGAGAGACACCATAACTCTGTCGAGTTATCAGCTTACCTAACAGGTAAACCTACTCAGCCTTTTTGTGCCGTCTGCACATTCATTGCTACTGAAGTCTTTGCAGTTGTGATTTATATACTTGCAGCTTGTAGTTGGGTTTGTTGGAAGTTTGGAGGAGTTGGCATCTCCACTCCTCACTTCTTACTTGCTAAGTATAACAATTGACACTGCACGTTTTCCAGTTTTCCTCTGCACTCTGGGAGTTATTTGGAGTTTTCCCTCAGGAGGATTACTGTGGTTTTGCTAACTGTTTGCTGGGTGTGCACACACCCATCTCATCTGTTTTTGCTCCTGCCAGCAGTACCAGTCCGACAGCCTCGAGCGGTGGCCACCTGGGGTACCAGGACTTGGCGGCTCTGGTGTGTTGCAGGCCTCCGGCTGGCGGTGGAACTTCGTGGGTTCCGGCTCTTCTCTGGATAGGCGTCTCCTACCCTCAGGCCTGCCCACGTGTCACCATTTGTTATTTGATTGGACTCTGCATATTTGAGACCTGTTTGCACTTTTGCACAATAAATTATTTATTGGTATTCCTATTGACCGCTCATTTACGCCCCCTAACGTGGGTCTGTGCATTCACTTTCTCAACAATATGGACTTTCTACCAGCTGGTGAATGCACACGAGCATTACAGTCCTCATAGAGAGGAGACGACAGACTTCACCCTCAACGCTTTTAATTTTTGACTGCGTCTGCGACTGAGTCATGACACGATGCCACACTTATGTAAACTTTGCAATTAATCTGAGGCTCTATACTCCAATCAACAGCACGGTGGGACGTTTGATCAGAGTGCCGTAAACTCTGTCGGAAACACTCGGAGAAATGAGTGCTGATGAGTACTTTGTTTTCAGCAATCTCCCTAGCTGTTTGGTTTGATTGGTGTATGCTTACAGGCTGTTCACAGAAGTGCACAAATTAATATAGGTGTATCATCACACAACCTCTAGCTTAAGTCTGAGTTGTTATGAATTCTGTGAAACGTGTCCTTTAATACTGCGAACTGCTGATAAGTAAGTTTTACTTTCATTGAAACTTTGAAGAAGATAATGTCACAATGTACTTCATGTGTTAAAGTAATATTAAAACAATAATTTAAAAAATCTGAGTGAAAAGTAAGTTGTTTTTTTTTGGGGGGGGGGGGGTTTAAACCTTGCTTTTCAGTTGTTATTTATGTGATGGTGTTTGTGCAGAAGAGAAATGAGTCCCGTGCTGCTGAGCCTGATGATCCTGGTCTGCTGCTTCTCTACAGTACAGGCTTGTCTGCAGTGTGACAGCCGCATCAGGAACCTCCAACTCCATCAGGACTACATCTTGCATCCAGTCATTTTCCAGAGTACTGGAGCAGATCTTTGTGGCAGAGTAACGGGATCATGCGTACACCCTTTACCAGCAGGAAAGGAAAGGGAGTAATTGGTGGGAACAATAATGTGTCATTTTAATCTTCTCTGATCATGTCTGTTATTTCTTTTCATTATATTTTGATTAGTAGAGTTTACATGTTTGAATATTTGGAATTTTACTGATCTAGAAATTCAGCTTTATATTGCACTGACTTTTATGTTACAGAGTCCAAGCATAACTCCTGTACTATAAAATATTAGTCAAATCAGTAAGTAGGTTTTCAGTTTTTCATTACCCTGATTCTACCACTTTATATAATGCAGTAGCTGAGTATTAGAACTATCTGACCAATGAAATGAAAACAAATGAACCACCAGGTATGATGAGATATATGTATCTGTCTGTCTACTACATGTCACATAAGATATGTGTGTTACATTTTAAAACCACACTGTCCTGTTTTGTTGTTGTTGTTTAAAAAGATGTTTCAAATTCCTACCACATCATGGACCATGACAGAAGCATCTTGCAGAAGCACTTGCAAGAATCCCTCAGCAAAAGTAAGTGACGTAATACTAAAAGTAAAAGTAATATTTTTTAGACTGTTTTCTGTGTCTCAGGTGGTTTAGTTTCTAAAAAACTTGTTTCTCATCCTTAGATTTGTGCCTTAACGTGTGGTAAGTTTTCTATGTCTGATCCTTTCTCCTGCATCATTGCAAAGCCTTAAATTGACTGCATGCAAACATAATATTCTGCATCTTAACAAGATGTTTGTGTCTGTTATTCAGGAATTTTGCACCAAAGAGTGAAGAGCTACGTCTGCCCGTCCCACCAGCAGGATTGTGGTGGTGTGATTTATTTTTCCAACTATCTTCAATTATTTACCTGTTTTTTGGCAGATGGGTGGGTGAATGGATAAGAAGGATTTGATGTTGATGTGGTGGGAATGTAAAGTTCTACAGGCTGCATGACCACATACTGTTATGACTGTGCAAACGTGTGTTCTGCCAGCCCATGTGCAGGGATAATGAAAGCGATTATTCAAGTAATCCAAAGCAATGAATAAAATCTGTCCACCATGCACACACGCTCTCTCTGTGTCTCTCTCTCTCTGTGGTTGCAGGCTGAAGAGGGAGAAGCACTCGTGTTTAACTGTTTCTAAGAGTGGCACTTACTCCTGATTAGAACCACTACTCTTGTGCACCAGGAACCAAAAAAGTCCCTCATCACAGATTCGGCACAAACACACTCATTAGCAACTAATCCTTTTTTAATGTTGTGACTTGTTTTGGAGAATCCTTACATTTCCTGTGTTCTCTCATGTTCTGATTCTTCTGTGCAAATGAGTGACAGTGACTTCTGAGGTTTGGTTGTGACAGATGACTCTTCTGTGGTCTTGAATCAGCTGCACGTGCATGAGCAAAGCACATATCACTGTGTGCTGCAGATTACAGTGGAAACGTCTGCTATCGAGTCTCCTTCTTTGTCAGTGGTGCAGCACAATAATTACACACGTCATTAAAGCAAAATTGTGGGTTTTTCATTCAGTTGTGATCACTGACTGTGTGGCAGTCAGGTGGTTGACACACAGTGACACACAGTGTTATAAAACCTTTATCACTGACACAATCACAATCTTGGTGTATACACAACAAATTTGTTAGTGTTAATTCAACTCTCACAGCAATAAAAAAAAAACACTTCATGAGTCTAATTCTCACTGATTCTCAGTTAAAGTTTCCAATACACCAAAAGTGTCAAAACATTCTTTTTTTAACTTAACATCATCTCTGAAATATTTGTTTCATTTTAATACTCCACTTGCACCTGTGCCATATGGAATTCTGTCTCCACTGAATCCCCCCCCCCCGGTTACTTTTCTGCTATGGAAAATTTTCACCCCTTATATGAATTACCTTTTTTTAATAACAATGTTCTACTATAGTTATTTTATTGAGATAGCAGTTTTTATATACCAGAAGCTATGGTGTATGTATATATTTGATCTTTTTCTTCAGAAAAATGTGCAAATAAGGAAGTATACAATTTTAATATGTATATGCATATAATATGAGTCACTTTTCCATGATGGAGGGATTATTGTTCTCACAGAGCTGTGTGTCTGTGTGAATGTTAATAAAATATGTATTTTATTATTATTATTATTAATTTTCTAAGACTTGTAACTCATGAATCAGAGGTGATAGACCAGCACACTTACACATCAATAGGAAGTCATATGTGTCCTTTCAAAATGCACCATTGCATTCCACCTCAAGTGACTTTAAAGGTCACAATCAGTGCTAAATGGTGCCGGATAGGGTCATGGTTAGTACTATCAAAGATGGTGTACCAGCCAGCAACATGATAACTGCCAGTAACATAACAATTGTCTACATTGTTAATATAATAAAGCAGATAATGCAATAACAGGCGTCATCCAGACTGCTGAGGGTGAGTACACCCTAAGTGCTGCAGAGGTGTGATACTTCTATGCAATAAATTAAACTTAAATAAACTGATATTCCCCACTGTGTTTAGTAACTGTTTGGAGACCAGCAGAAGCACAAGCCTGCTGTAATTTTTCCCTGCACTAATGGCACTGTGCTAATCAATTCCTCCCAACAGTCACCGTTCTTCCTGATTCAACTGTCTGACCTCTCGTCCATCTGCCCCAGTTGTTCCAAGAAGACAGATCCCTGTCATCCACACAGCTGGTGTCAGTCATCTACTTGATTGCGGTTCTAAGCCTGATCTCAAGTTTCCTCCTCATCTACATCATAAGGTGAGAGGCAAAGAGTGGGCGGTGGTTAAAATGAAAACAAAAAAGAGGACAGGAAGCAAGGAGGGTGAGAAGGAAGGGTGGAGGTGAAGGAAGCAACAGAGGAGGCAGAAAACAATCATTTAAAACTTGAAGGAGGAGGAAGTGGCCACTGGCCACACTAGTTTAATTTATTAGGCTTATGCATATTTCACATGATGATCAAATAGATTTATAAATATTCAAACTGATTCATTCCTTCTACAAACTCAATTCCTTAAGTGTAAAATCAGCATCTTAGATTTAAAGAAGCAATAGAGCAGATTGCAGCTAAATGTTTGCTGTTGACCTGAGCTGACCCCACCCACTGTAAAAAAAAATATGCACACAAATAGTTTAAGAAAAATATTTTTGTTTTAATAAGCTTTTTTAAAAACTTTGAATTAAAAAAGAAACACAAAAGAGTTTGACTTCCTCTTTCATTATGATGTCAGTAAAAATACAGAAAGTTTGCCACATAATCACATACAGCAGACTGGATAAAGATAGTTGCTGCTTGTTTCAGTGTCTACTGCATATTGTGTCTATGAGGTAATACAATCTAAAAATGAACCGCTGTCTCAGCAAGAAAAAGTGATGTAACAATTTGCATAGATTTTTTTAAAGTTATTTCTTTCATTCATTCATTCATCTTCTACCGCTTAGTCCAATTAAGGTTCGCGGGGGGCTGGAGCCTATCCCAGCAGTCATAGAGCGCGAGGCAGCGTACACCCAGGACAGGATGCCAGTCTGTCGCAGGGCCACAAATAGACAAACAAACACAGACACACCCACACACACACACCTACAGACAATTTAAAGATTCCAATCCACCTAACCCGCATGTCTTTGGATGTGTGAGGAAACCGGAGCACCTGGAGGAAACCCACGCAAACACGGGGAGAACATGCAAACTCCACACAGAAAGGCCACGGGAATTGAACCCACGACCTCGTCGCTGTGAGGCAACAGTGCTAACCACTAACCCACCGTGTTGCCCTTAAAGTTATTTCAATTTAACTAAAATTATTTCAAGTTAACTAGAGAAGTTTAACTAAGTCTAACTCAGTTGGAAGTTGAAATAACTAAGTTGAAATAATAACTTTAAAAAAATCAATCCAGTCATGTTGGCCAGTCCTGTCATCTAATCTGTCTTTATAATGCTGATACGATTCTTTTATTTCATTTTATTTAGCGGCAAATCACAACAAAGTTGCCTCAAGGCGCTTCAGACAAGTAAGGTCTAACCTTGCTAACCCCCAGAGCAAGCACACAGGTAGCAAAACTCCCTCTGAGGAAGAAACCTCAAGCAGACCAGACTCAAAGGGGTGACCCTCTGCTTGGGCCATGCTACTGACACAATTTACAAAACAATTCACAAAACGAATATACAGGAAATGTTGCTGGTGCACAGGACAGGAGGGTTACAGAAACAGACACCACACCCATCTCACGCACCTCAAACAGAGAGAAAAAAAAACAGAATCAGACATCAGAAAGAGTATAATTTGTCAACATTAAGCAACAAGAAAAACACAAGAAATACTAAGGTGATCACCGGCCACTAGCCCTAAGTTTCGATACAATGCTCATGTGATCCAATAAAGGAGGGAGGGGTGGCAATTTACAGCCAATCAGCATGAATGGAAATACATAACATCATAACATGTTTCTCACACAGACGACTACCTCAGCTCAGACATAAATAATCCACTGAGGCTTCTACAATATCAAGCACCAGCTTGACAGGACGCGTCAGTGATCTGACTGTGCACGAACATGTTTACGCTGACATGTTCGTGTTCATGAGAGCAATTGGGGACAAAGTAAATCTCCAGGATTAGTAGTTTTTTTTTAAACAGATTAATAGAACCAGTGATGTAATTAATCCCAGATAATCTATTGTGGGAGGAGGTGGAGAAGTGGAGGAGTAAAAGATAAATCATTTTTTCAGTAATGTTACTTTTAATGCGTATGGACTCTTTTCCAGCAGATGACTTCCTGATTGTTAGTGAGATTGTTGCCAGAATGACTTAAAGAAGTAAAGACTAATCTAATACTAAAGTATTTATTTAGTTGTTGGACAGATGCCTGATGCTCTTATTGGCCCACTCACACTTTGTGACCTGCTCGCAAATCATTTTATAACATGTAGCTTCATACATGGTTGGAAAATGGACACAGTAAAGAATGGAATGCATGAACACGAAACCCGTCGTACTTTGATCTGTTGATGAGCAAAGCTTCCAGCGAGGTCTGAGCTCAGGTTATCCGCTTCAGTTCAAGCTGCAGGGAGCTTTGTACAAACTAAGTTATTGTACCAATGGGCATGAAGACACTATGTACTATGGCAGTCTGACATTTGACTCCAGTGACTTTGATCTTCACCCAAGTGATTGGCCTCCAATTGACCTTGTCAAGGCGGTTGTACCATCAAGACTCAGGTGATGCAAGACTAAACATTTATTCATAGATTTAAATTTGACAGAAAAAGATAGTCTTTAGTTTGGGGCTGGCCCCCTCTTCTGCGCATTGAGGTGCCAGAACAAATCCTGCCATAGAAGAAAGGCAGGGGCTGACCCTACCCCTGCTGCCGGACAGAGACCAACTGTGGGCGAAGGGTGGAGGAGGGCACACACAGGACAGGACAGGACAGCAACCAGGGCACCGCTGGAACCAAGAGAGGTGACAAGAGGAAGAGACAGAAGTCATGAAAGTGGCAGATGGAGACCAACAGGAGGCGACAGAGAGCAAAGGCATGCCAGGGAGCAACAAGAGCCCGCGGGGAGGAAGTGGCTAATTCTCAGACATGCCTGCAAATAAAAAGAGGTGTCAGGATTGACATCTTTAAATGATTTAACCATTTCCTGTTTGTTAGGGGTTGATCACTAAATTACTACCAACTGCTTCTGATCAGTGATATGGACATTATTAATTAGCAAATACAAGGGAAGCTGAAACCTGAGTCTTGTTGGCAAAAACCTATACTACACTACATTTCTGAAATCTACCTTCGTGCACCATATTTGGTCAAAATCAAATTGAAAGTCAAATTCCATGACCGTTACTTTTGGCAAAATGAATGATTTGAGGTCACTGTTGGATTTTATCTTCATTGACATACCAAGTATGGTAGAAATCAGCAGAACAACCTGGGAGGAGTTGGCCAACAAACAGACAGGCAGACAGGACCTTGGCCCCAATGACTGACCATTGCCATATTTGACCCTACTGGGCAATTCTCCCTGCCACCAGTGGTGGGCACAGTTCCGCTCATCTGCTATCAGCTCATTAGTGAAGCTAACTTTTTCATTAGCGGATTAGCTTTTCAGCTAACTTTGAAAACTATCAGCAGACCAATTAGCTTCTGCTAAATTTAGTTCCACTAACCTTCAGTCCGCTAACATTTTTTTTTTTTTTTTTGCTGGTAAAGTGAGTAAAGTTTAATGGTGAAAAACGTTTGGAAACCCTAAAATCATACATGTTAGTTCCTGTTTATGAAAAGGAACTGTTGTTGTGTTTATGAATGCAGTATGGGTTTTTTATTTATTTATTTATTTTGTGCGTTTGTTTTGTCATGTTTACAAATGCAACATGGGTGAGTCGTTCCTGTAACAGTCTATAAATATAATACAGAGATAAACTGTGACTATTAATACTGCAATTTGCTGCTTTTTATAAAGACGATGACCGTGTTTGGGATTTTATTTTTTATTCATTTACTTTTTGTGCATTTGTTTTGTGTCATGTTTACAAACACAACATGGGTGAGTCGTTCCTGTAACAGTTTAAAAATATAATACAGAGATAAACTGTGACTTCTAATACTGCAGTTTACTGCTTTTTATAAAGACGATGACCGTGTTTGGGATTTTATTTTTTATTAATTTACTTTTTGTGCATTTGTTTTGTGTTTGTGAACGCAATATGGGTGACCCGTACCTCTGTTAACGGTTTGTAATTATATCATATAGAGATAAACTGTGACTTCTAATGCTGTGATTTACTGCTTTTGATAAAGATGATGACAGTGTTTGGGTTTTTATTTTTATTTATTTATTTTTCGTGTGTTTTGTATTTGTCATCCTGGGAATGTGCGCACTATGTGACTTTGCCTTGGGGCAACTGTTTGTTGTGATTTGGCGCTATATAAAAAAATTGATTGATTGATTGATTGATTGTGACTTGACCTTTAAATTTCTCCAGCAGCCCCTGCGGCACCTAAACTTGAAACTGGCTTATCAGTAGCCAACAGTGTCATCTGATGTGCCCACCACTGCCTACAACACACAAGAAAACTTGTCATTGGTTTTTATGTTTTCTGCAGGTAGACACACTTCCAGTAGCATTAATACAGTGATAATTAGCTGCACCTGACTAATGTGATTTATTTTGTAATTAATTTTAGTGTTTGTTGACTATTAATTTCACATGCGTTATTACAAGTCTGTCATCAGTGAGGAGCTTGAAAATTTCAGGAATGTGACAGTCCAACAACTGAAAAAAATTTCTGGCTGCATGCGTGTTTCCTGCAGTGAAAACTACGTCAGGAGCTGATAAGTCTTATGGAGAAATCCACACAAGTTTACCTGATTTTGGAGAAGTGCGATCATGAAGAGTCTGAGAGAAAACACCAGTGGGTGATGACAGCAAATGGCTCTGTTCACGACCTCAAAGGGAGAGCTGTGATGTGAACGCAGGATTTGAAACGGCTACCAGCCATTCCTGTTAGTGATGTGGATGCTTACCTGCTTATTGACGGAGGAAGGACAAATGAAAGGATCGAGTGTAGCAGGATGAAAGTCCTGGGTCCTGATTGAAAAGACGTTCCCGCTAGCTTGGCTAACGGGGAATTCCCCTTTGGCTGACCTGGTAGAGGAATGGTCTTTAGTGCGAGCCGTCTGAGGTTCGATCCCACCGCCGACCCGGCCATAAAGGTCCTACGGTCACACAAGCAACACAAATGTGACGATGGCTATCAGATGTTTACTGACCGCCGTGTCAAGCTTGTAGAAGGCAGACGTGGCGTAAGCCCTTAAGTGTGCTTGTTTTCAGTACAGACAGCTCGCAGTTCAAAACCCACCCCTCCCCATTCTACATATAATACGGAATTGTGTCAGGAAGGGCAACCGGTGTAAAACTTGTGCCACATCAACATGCAGATCTGCTGTGGTGACACCGAGTGAAAACAAGGGAGCAGCCAAAGGGACTTACATGTGAAACTCCTAGAACTTGGAAGTATTGAAGGTTACAAAGTGCTTTACCTTTATGCCTCACATTCACCCATTCATACTCACACACTGATGTCAGGGTTCTGCCATGCAAGGCACTCTGAGATTAAGGACCTGCCCAAGGGTTTTGAGTGATTTTCAGGTCTGATATTGTTTGAACCAAGGATTCTCTAATCACAAGCCTACTGCTTGGCCATCACTTCCCAATGACATCACCCTTTTCTGATAGACTTCTTTAAGGGCAATTATAGGCTCAACCTTCATCCACACAGTTAGTTAGGTGGAAATTGGGTCATGGACCTGTGAGGAATCGGGGAACAAACAGAGACAGGCCTTTTTCAAATTATAGTAGGGTCGACTTAAATTGTTGGCAGTGCTCTTATTCCATCGAGCCATACCCTAGCCTCCTATATTCAGTCTAATTAAACTTTATGCTATTGTTCCTGGATCAGTGAAGAGTTACAACTTTAATGTGGAGCTCATAGCACATAATTTATTAAAACAGGGCTGTTTCACTCAGCTTTCTTATATTTCCTTCTTTTCCTCATTAAAAAATACTTTCTGATAATAGCAGTGTCACGTTACGGCTTTTTTCCACTCTCATGCACAAGGAGTGTATCATTTAAAAGTCACATTACCTTCAAGAGGACAAATGTCATCATTACCAGGAGCATCATCAGCATCACGCCCACTGCTCAGTATTATGTCTGGTCTTAATCCGTTCTAATTCTGGCAGTCAGCGATTGACTACATGAGTCATCGACGTTATGAAAGTCACTGCTGGAGCCATCGGGGCACTTGTTCAGACTTTTTATGGTAGTTTCAACATATTTGGCTTTTTAAGTGCTGAGAAATGTAAATCTGTTTGTACCTTGTGTGGGTGTGTGCTTGTGTGTGGAGGCTGAGGACTGCATGGATGGTGACAGGATGTCTGTGCCGTGCTGTTTCCTGTATGTTTAAGATGGGGTGTATGCACAGTTACAAACTCCCATCACAGCCTTGGTTGACTGTAGGCTTGTGAGTTGAGTTTGAGGGTGCAGTAAATGCATCCTCAGCAGCTCTGCTGACAGCCATGATGAAACTGTGGGATGAAAATGCAGCCTCAGCAGGGTGGAAGCATGACAAAGTGGGAGCAAGGACGAAACAGAGCTGGAAAGCGGGAACTCGAGGAGGCTTGAGTGGGAGAGATTAGTAGGAAGATGCAGAATGATTTGTTACCATGACATGAAGACAGAGTGACATACGTGACGTCAGATTACACTTTGCAATATAAACCATCCCACTGATACTCCCACACATACTGTACATGAGTGGAAAAGTTGACTGAACTGAGACGACTTGAGGTGCAGACAATAAATTACACAAATAGGAAATGTGGCATCCTGATGAACCAATTCAACTTAAATACATCCTTTTCTAATTCAGTGTCACCTTCAAAAAGCAACAAGCTTTTTAATTCCCTTTGAACCACGGCAAAATGTAAAATCTTACCATTATATTTGTTTGATTTCTCATCCAAATATCCAATCTGCAACTAATATGAAACAAACTAATTTAACAAGTAAAATTTCAATAAGAAGGACTTTGAAAATCAACCTTTTTTAAAAATAAATCTAATGAAAGAGTCTTGGAAATATCTTGAGTCATATCTTAGATTAAATGCTTTTTTTTAAATAATCTAACTAAAATTTTAAAGCTGTTGTTTAATTTGTAAAAGCAAATGGAACATTTCTAATGTTTGTAAAATAAAGCTCAAAATGTGTTTTCTGAACTAATTTCAAGATCTTACTTCAAGAAATTTAACTGACCCCGCTGGATTTTTTTTTTTTTTTTTTTTACTTGCAAAACACCTTGTTTTCATATTTTAAAAAAAAAACCTCTCAACCAATGGAACAAATAAATAAGTAAAATAAAGAAAGGAATAAAATAAAGTTTGTCACCAGCCAAATACTTATGGAGCTGGCTGTAAAAAAAACAGATTTTGGGTGGTGTATTGCTGCTTCATGATAGAAATACACACCAGCACTGTGCCTGATCACAGCTGCTCCTGAAACAAACACAACTCTGGCTGCACAGATGACCACAACTATACAGACTAATTAAAAAAAAAAATACATGGGTGCTGGGTGTGAAAATGACACCTGGAAACTCCTGCTTAGCCCCAGGTGGAAGATGAAGCAACTGAACTTAAGAGTGGCTATTTTAAGCATAAAATTGATTTATTGTGACTCACAGAACTTGGAGACATTGAACGTAAAACCCAGTCATGTGTGTGCAATGATAATTACAATTATAATTGCCCAAATGACTGCTTTTCAAAGCATGTTCTGCTTTTATTTAAATTATTTATTTTGTTCCTTTTTTCCTTTTGTGGTTCTCATGTCACTTGTTGCTCATCGTCAGATCTATTTTTTGATGTTTGTGCTCATACATTATATTAGTATCTGTAAGCTTAAAAAATGAAATTAAAGAAAATTAAAGGGACATTTTACTCATCAATGTTAACCCCTAAAATAAGAGATTATATATTGAAATAGTGACATCTTAAATAAAAACAAGATTTGCAATAAATTAGCTTAATTTTTATGATTTTTTTAAAAACTGATCAGCCATCCATGTGCTACATGTATGAAGTCACAAGTGCTGATTTTGCACAGCCTGGTGTACATACATGTATAGATACTGCAGTAAAACACCTGAAAATCTTACACTTAAATTATAATGTGACATCAGAAAGGAGCAAATTATATTTCTTGCTCTTATTTATGAATATTAGTGAAATCATTAGCCTATTTTTGAGATTTTGTAAGGAGTATTACTGATATCTCTGTACATGTGTTTACATTCAACAGTATGTTAAGAGCACTTGTGATGTCACAGCACAGGCAACTGGAGGAAACTTCATTTGAAAAATTCTCAAAAAAAAAAAAAATTCCAATAATGATCAGAAACTGTATTTCAAGGTTGATATGATCTTTATCTTTTAGAAACTGCTATTTTAATATGAGTGGAGTGTCCCTTTAAAGGTAGATTGAAACAAATTCAGCATATTGTGTCCGTTTTCAGGATATTTTGTCCTATTTTGGGATTTGTACTATGAAATATAGCTATAAAAGGGAATAATAAATTATTTGATTTTATTTGATTTTTAAGAAAGAATATAAAGTTCCTCAGACATGCATTTTGTCACAGAGTATCTGTAGTTAGTTTCCTGCTACTTCTGTGAATGTTGCAATCCCCAGCACATCTGGATCTTTGACAAAGTGAGTGAAAACAACAGATTTTCTGTATGTCTGACACGGATTTCACAGTGTGGTACTAAAAGAAAACGTTGCTGATTTCCTCTGACTGTGCGCTGGCGTGTGCTTGGATTAATATTTCAGTTTTCCTGAAAGTGAATGCATGCTCAGAAGTCACAAAAGGACAGCGTTCATAAAACTGGCTTTACTTTGCATGGCCCAGGAAAAGTCTGGTTTAATAAAACTCAACTTCATAAAGTCCGTTTTAAAGACCTTTTAAGCGCTGCCTCACAAGCTTTGTTTTCTTTTTTCCTCAGAATAACGTCATTGAACACTAAGCCACGGTATAATTCCAAACAACCACGTGCACGCCTCGGAAACTCAGACCTGACGTCACTATCCATATGAGGAGTGTCCGGTTACCCATATATGGCTATTCCGTCTCTGACGTCCCTGTTCTGTGGAAAATAGGGCGGGGCCGCGGTGACTCCGCTCCTCCCTCTCCTTTTATCAACGAAACAAGTGAAACTCAGAATTTAAAGCTTACAGGAGAATTCAAGCGGATCACACTACTCTTATTTATTGTACAATTCAACTTTAATAATAATAATAATAATAATAATAATAATAATAATAAAATACAACTTATATTGTGTTTAGAATTACATTTAGATTTATTGATATTTGAGCTTTTCATCATGATTTACAGCAGGGATCCATTGGAAATCAATGGCAGCGAGCTGGTTCACATCCTGAGCACCTCCTGCAGGGAGCAGTGCTCCTCTGCTGCAGGCTGGGTGTTGCTGGACTGCAGACCTTTCCTGGACTTTTCTCTGGCGCGCATCTGCGAGGCGCGTAATGTCAACTGGAACTCCATGCTGCGCCGCAGGTCCAAAAGTTCTGTGGTGTGTCTGGAGTGGCTGATCCCTGACAAAGCGCTCCTTGGGCGGCTGCGGCGCGGGGAGCTGTCTCCTGTGGTGGTGGTGGACGAGAGGAGCAGCTCGGTGTCGGAGCTGAAGTCGGAGAGCCTGGCGTGCATGCTGCTCAGCGCACTGCTCAGCGAGACCCAGTCACAGATCTGCTTCTTGCAAGGTACCGTGTGCGCAACCTGTGCGTAAAATCCCGAAAATGTCTGAGGAAACCACCGTAAAGATTTGTCATGTTTTTAAATACCATCACATCTAATACTTACTCTTAGGGAAGATTTCAGTGAAGGCACTAATGCAGGTGACATGTTTTTAGGTGGATTTGTGGGGTTTTCTGAGGCCTACCCAGATCTTTGTTCCAGCTCTCACAACAGTCATTTCTCAGCAGTGGAACAAGCAGCCACAGGTCGAAATACACCAGCATATGACCAGGTGAGCAAACACTGTGACATGTATGCAAGGTTGGGTAGGATTACTTTGAAAGAATACATGTGGATTACATGTATGTATGTACATACATTTGGATTACTTGTAATCTGATTACTTTTGGATGTTGGATTACATTTCAAAGTAATCCTACCCAACCCTGTATATGTATATATATATATATATATATATATATATATATATATATATATATATATATATATATATATATATATATATATATATATATATATATATATATATATATAATTCCACACTGTAATAATGTACTTTTCCACCCACATCGGATATTTCCAGGAAAATGAATTCGAATAATTTAATATATCTTCATTCATAATGCAGAAATGATTTTGAAATGTCAAGTTTCTGTACCACCTCTTTCAAGACAGAACAAGTTTAATCAAAAATAAATTCTAACACATCCCATTCTGGAATAAAAAAATGGTACTGTATTTCTAGACCAAACTTTTTTCTGGAGGGTTTTTTTTTTTTTTTTTCATTTTGTATTAAACATAGTTTTTTGTTTTGTTTTGTTTTTTACATCCGTTTAGTCCCAACATTCGCACCAACATTTATGAAAATCTTCTATGTTTTGAGAAATCCTACCTAACCAACAAACATACATGGGCAAAAATAACAAAATGCATTGTGGCTGTGTGAAGTGTTGCTTACTGTAAGTATAAATCCTAAATGTCTTCCAGGGGGGTCCGGTGGAACTTTTGCCCTTTCTGTTTTTGGGCAGTGCTGTCCACTCGTCCCGCAGAGAGACCCTTGCAGCAGCGGGCATCACAGCTGTGCTCAACGTCTCTTCATCATGTCCAAACCTGTATGAGGGGGAGCTGCAGTACCTCCGGCTCACTGTGGAGGACAGTCTGGCTGCTGATATCAGGGCCTGCTTCTCCACAGCCATTGCCTTCATTGGTGAGTGCCTCCCACAAACCCACAAATCCCTCCCCTAAAACCCAAAAGTAATTATTTTCCCACATTTCCCTGAATGTTATCTGCTGCATTATACCAGCAAGTCAGATTCTAAATAACTGTCATGCTGTTTTTGTCACTAACAAACTGTTACTCTCCTGCTGTGGCCCTTTTTGAAGTCGTATTTTAGGTTTGTGCAGAAAAAAGTGGTTCATAGTGTACACACACTGACAAATGTGACTAATAACAGATCTGAAAGACTGCTTGTAATCAGCTTGATACGTTCTTAAATATGTTTTTTTATCACTTCAAACAAAAGATGCCATTTGTGATTGAACTGCCAGAGGACCTGTCGGCAGGTTAAAACATTTAATTATTCTCTTTATACACTCACAGATCACTTCATGAGGTACAGTTTGTTTGTGGCAAGTTAAAAACTTTTTCCCTCCCAGAACTGCCTTAATTTTTCTGGGCATAGATTCCACAAGGTGCCAGAAACATTCCTCAGTGATTTCAATCCATATCATGGGTGCAATTTTGTGGGGCATAGGGGGGACATGTCTCCCCCCACCTTTTCAACCAGGGGGGACAGAATATGGTATGCCCCCCCCCCACCTTCTGACATATATGTGTGTACTTGAAACATGCTATGTCAGTCTTATGTGCAAAACCATGTCAGAATAGTATCTTTGTTTCTGCAAGTTTGTATTTTTAGCAGCATTGACTTGTTTGCAACACCTGTTTCTTGTTTGTCACATTCGGAATTTTCTGGGACTGCATTTGCCAAGATTTGAAACCAAAAATAGTTGCCTCTAGGGACTAGTGTCTACACATAAGTATCAGTGGACCATATGCTAATTTACTAAATTCTGAAAGTTAGAAAAGGAAATCAGAAAATCTATCTGGGACCTCAGAAAGCCCATCTGCAATTATTGCTTGATCTCCAAAATCAGTCTATGCAAGCAAAATTATGTTCAGTATGAGTGTTGTTATTAGTGCCACTTCGAAAATTAAATTCATGATAAGTAATTTATCCTAAACTTATGATCTGTTGTTTTTTCAAACTTATGCAAAAACAAATCTTGAGAAAAAAAAATACAGTATGCGATAGTTAATAATTATTAAGAGCCTGTTCTTTCATATTTATGAATACATTTTACCACATTGCAGTTGTCTTTTTAATGAAAACTCAACCTATCATTCTTTTTGAGTTCTACACATGTGGTGATACCTTATTTACACCACGATGTTAATAAAATCAATGCTGGCTATTCTCAGAATAAAGTACTTATATCCACAGTTTCAAATTGCATAAGTCAAATGGTGTCCACTTTATGGTCTTCTCAAAACATTAAAATTACTGTGCTGGATGCTCAGAATGCATCTGAGCTTATCTAGAAACCGCTGGCTTTTGGGGGCCTAAAGCGGCCCCAGACCCCCGGCCTATGGGCTTCGGCCCCGCGGGCCTCACATTTTGTCCCCCCCCCCCCCCCCAATTTCTAGTTCTAAATTGCGCCCTTGATCCATATTGACATGACAGCATCAAACAGTGTGCCTCACCATTACACCACCAACTGGAATTGTTGATCCATGGCAGGATGGATCCATGCTTTCACATTCTTTACTCCAAATTCTGGCCAGATGAATGTCTGGGCAGAAATCAAAACTCATCAGAGTTTTGATTTCTGCTAAGACATCCTTTGATTTCAGAATTAAATTTGGATTGTGGTGGACATTCTTCCAATGCAGTCCAATTTTGGTAAGCCCCCTCTATAGCCTCAGTTTCCTGGTCTTAGCTGACAGCAGAGACACCCAGTGTGGTTTTGTACTGCTGTAGTCATCTGCTTCAAGGTTTCATGTATTATGCCTTGAGAGATGCTCTTCTGCATGCCTTTGTAGCAACGAGTGGCAACTGGAGTTGCCTTTTTGTGAAGTTAAACCAGTCTGCTCAGTCTTCTCTGACATCAAGCCATGCCATATTCAGTGTCACTTAAATCATATTTCTTCCTCATTCTGGTGTTTGAGTTGAAGGTCAGCAGATCCCGTCAACCATGTCTTCACACCTAAACTAGTCTATGTAATGAACTGAATTCAACAAGCGATCCCAGTGCAGAGACATCAGCAGGAGTGAGGTCAAATTTCTTCGTAAATAGACCAAAGTCCAAAACACAGGAGAGCGTTCAGTGAGGCAAAGGCGGCTGTAAAGGAGCAGAATAATCCATAGTCCAGCAGCAGAGTTCAATATACAAAAGGAAATAAACCAGTGAAACCCACAAGGAGGCAGCTGAAGATGACGAGGAATCCTTGGAGCAAAACCACTGGTCGGCAACAAATCAAATCAAATCAAATCAAATCAATTTTATTTATATAGCGCCAAATCACAACAAACAGTTGCCCCAAGGCGCTTTATATTGTAAGGCAAGGCCATACCATAATTACGGAAAAACCCCAACGGTCAAAACGTCCCCCTGTGAGCAAGCACTTGGCGACAGTGGGAAGGAAAAACTCCCTTTTAACAGGAAGAAACCTCCAGCAGAACCAGGCTCAGGGAGGGGCAGTCTTCTGCTGGGACTGGTTGGGGCTGAGGGAGAGAACCAGGAAAAAGACATGCTGTGGAGGGGATCAGAGATCAATCACTAATGATTAAATGCAGAGTGGTGCATACAGAGCAAAAAGAGAAAGAAACACTCAGTGCATCATGGGAACCCCCCAGCAGTCTAAGTCTATAGCAGCATAACTAAGGGATGGTTCAGGGTCACCTAATCCAGCCCTAACTATAAGCTTTAGCAAAAAGGAAAGTTTTAAGCCTAATCTTAAAAGTAGAGAGGGTGTCTGTCTCCCTGATCTGAATTGGGAGCTGGTTCCAGAGGAGAGGAGCCTGAAAGCTGAAGGCTCTGCCTCCCATTCTACTCTTACAAACCGTAGGAACTACAAGTAAGCCTGCAGTCTGAGAGCGAAGCGCTCTATTGGGGTGATATGGTACTATGAGGTCCCTAAGATAAGATGGGACCTGATTATTCAAAACCTTATAAGTAAGAAGAAGAATTTTAAATTCTATTCTAGAATTAACAGGAAGCCAATGAAGAGAGGCCAGTATGGGTGAGATATGCTCTCTCCTTCTAGTCCCTGTCAGTACTCTAGCTGCAGCATTTTGAATTAACTGAAGGCTTTTCAGGGAAATTTTAGGACAACCTGATAATAATGAATTACAATAGTCCAGCCTAGAGGAAATAAATGCATGAATTAGTTTTTCAGCATCACTCTGAGACAAGACCTTTCTAATTTTAGAGATATTACGCAAATGCAAAAAAGCAGTCCTACATATTTGTTTAATATGCGCATTGAATGACATATCCTGATCAAAAATGACTCCAAGATTTCTCACAGTATTACTAGAGGTCAGGGTAATGCCATCCAGAGTAAGGATCTGGTTAGACACCATGTTTCTAAGATTTGTGGGGCCAAGTACAATAACTTCAGTTTTATCTGAGTTTAAAAGCAGGAAATTAGTGGTCATCCATGTCTTTATGTCTGTAAGACAATCCTGCAGTTTAGCTAATTGGTGTGTGTCCTCTGGCTTCATGGATAGATAAAGCTGGGTATCATCTGTGTAACAATGACAATTTAAGCAATGCTGTCTAATAATACTGCCTAAGTGAAACATGCATAAAGTGAATAAAATTGGTCCTAGCACAGAACCTTATGGAACTCCATAATTAACCTTAGTCTGTGAAGAAGATTCCCCATTTACATGAACAAATTGTAATCTATTAGATAAATATGATTCAAACCACCGCAGCGCAGTGCCTTTAATACCTATGGCATGCTCTAATCTCTGTAATAAAATTTTATGGTCAACAGTATCAAAAGCAGCACTGAGGTCTAACAGAACAAGCACAGAGATGAGTCCACTGTCTGAGGCCATAAGAAGATCATTTGTAACCTTCACTAATGCTGTTTCTGTACTATGATGGATTCTAAAACCTGACTGAAACTCTTCAAATAGATCATTCCTCTGCAGATGATCAGTTAGCTGTTTTACAACTACCCTTTCAAGAATTTTTGAGAGAAAAGGAAGGTTGGAGATTGGCCTATAATTAGCTAAGATAGCTGGGTCAAGTGATGGCTTTTTAAGTAATGGTTTAATTGCTGCCACCTTAAAAGCCTGTGGTACATAGCCAACTAATAAAGATAGATT
The DNA here is from genome assembly GCF_902500255.1 of Thalassophryne amazonica. Taxonomy (NCBI): domain Eukaryota; kingdom Metazoa; phylum Chordata; class Actinopteri; order Batrachoidiformes; family Batrachoididae; genus Thalassophryne; species Thalassophryne amazonica. Next base: position 81,242,990 of record NC_047107.1, read on the forward strand.
GATCATATTTAAGATCAAAGCATTAATCAGTGGTAGGGCTTCCTTGAGCAGCCTGGTAGGAATGGGGTCTAATAGACATGTTGATGGTTTGGAGGAAGTAACTAATGAAAATAACTCAGACAGAACAATCGGAGAGAAAGAGTCTAACCAAATACCGGCATCACTGAAAGCAGCCAAAGATAACGATATGTCTTTGGGATGGTTATGAGTAATTGTTTCTCTAATAGTTAGAATTTTATTAGCAAAGAAAGTCATGAAGTCATTACTAGTTAAAGTTAAAGGAATACTCGGCTCAGTAGAGCTCTGCCTCTTTGTCAGCCTGGCTACAGTGCTGAAAAGAAACCTGGGGTTGTTCTTATTTTCTTCAATTAGTGATGAGTAGTAAGATGTCTTAGCTTTACGGAGGGCTTTTTTATAGAGCAACAGACTCTTTTTCCAGGCTAAGTGAAGATCTTCAAAATTAGTGAGACGCCATTTCCTCTCCAACTTACGGGTTATCTGCTTTAAGCTGCGAGTTTGTGAGTTATACCACGGAGTCAGGCACTTCTGATTTAAGGCTCTCTTTTGCAGAGGAGCTACAGCATCCAAAGTTGTCTTCAATGAGGATGTAAAACTATTGACGAGATACTCTATCTCACTCACAGAGTTTAGGTAGCTACTCTGCACTGTGTTGGTATATGGCATTAGAGAACATAAAGAAGGAATCATATCCTTAAACCTAGTTACAGCGCTTTCTGAAAGACTTCTAGTGTAATGAAACTTACACTAGGAAACTTACACTGAAACAAGAGATCACTAGGAATCTGAATGCAAGAGGACATAGTTGAAGGTGTGAGATGTTGAAGGCACAGGTGGACATGCGACAGACGTCTTTAAACACAAGAACTCATCACTGAAAATAACAAACCATTACATGCTAAAGAGGAAAGAAAGAAAGCCAAAATGTGAGTTTTGGCGTTATAAAATAAAACCAGAACTGAGAATGGAAACTGGACCATGACAGTTTCTGCCACGTGATTGGCTGATTAGATACTTGCTTTGATGGGCAGATGAAGAGACATGCCTAATGTAGTGGCTAGTGAGCTTGAAAAAGATAAGTGGAAAGACAGAGTTGAAGTTAAACCCTATTTTCATCTTTTCCAGCAGCTACGAAGCTGTGCAACAGTTAAATTCCACATACAGTAGCTCTTTAGAAGCATTTCTATAATCCTTCCACTTTGCTTTATCAAAAAGAAAAGCTGCTTCTCTAAGCAGCTTGTGCAACATCATCATTTTTTTCAATCTACCAACTGCATAGTCATTAAAAAAATTACACCCCACAAACATTTGGAGAGGGGGGAATCAATGCACATTTATATTTTATTTTCCTCTCACATATTTTACTGTGATGACGTAGACGAGCAGCAGCAGATCTATAAAAAACTGACTTTCTATACGTTTGAGGTTCTTCTGTTGTGGCTTCCTCTCCTGATTGCTCTTCTTTTTCTTTCTGTCTCCTCTGCAGATTCGGTGAAGCAGAGCGGCGGTCGGGTGCTAGTGCACTGTCAGGCAGGTATTTCACGGTCTGCCACCATCTGTCTGGCCTACCTCATGCACACACAGCGCGTCAGACTGGATGAGGCCTTTGACTTTGTCAAGCAGCGGCGTCACGTCATTTCCCCCAACCTGGCGTTCATGGGGCAGCTGCTGCAGTTTGAGACTGATGTTCTCTGTCAGGGATGAAGATGTGAACGTGCACAGTGACAAAACTGTAGGTGTTGTGCTGAACTCGGAACATTACCTGGACTCACACACACGTGTGTGCCTTGTGTCATTTTGAGCCATAAACCTTTGGAGAAAAGCCGTCTGTGTTGCCACTGTTGCATGCCAGCTGGAGTTCTACTTTCAGAAGAAAATGAGAAATTTGTCCTGATTCAACACGCAGCATTTGGCGGCGAAAATTTCCAATTAAATTACTGCAGTATGCATAACTGTGATTCACAGAGAGCAAACTGAAACACCTTGGATCTAATTTCCTAGATATTATATTTAGGTGAATCATTCCTCTGTTTGGTTTTGTGTGCAGATGTGAGTCTTGTTTTGCATTTTGAAATATATACATGTGCCTTTTTGCAAAGGCTGTTTTGTTTTCACAAGAAGACAATCAGTGTCATGATGTGTTGTGACACACTGAATTTAAGGCAGTAATGCATAACTCAAGTGTTATGTCCACTATGCATAAATGCACTTAATTACAGCTGTCTAATTATTCTACATCCTGAGATAAAAATCATTAATGATGGATTTCAAAGTAGAAAAATGCCAGGTGCTTTCATGATGTAAATAGAGATTTTATTTGTATTTATTTTTCAAAACTGTTACGACTGCTGGTACTGTGTTACTAGACTTTATATGTATATGATAAGCAAGAACGGACTGATTCTTGCTGTTTTTCTACCAGAATAAAACATGCTGAAGAATGCACTGAGTCTGGATGACATCTTTACTTTTTAAGCCCTGAAAGAAAAGGTTTATACTTACATCTTTTTCTCAGACACACTCGTGTCAGTTTGGTTGCAGTTGAACTGCCTGTGCATGTTTATTGAGACACCATAGGTCAGTATCATTTTCACAGTAAATTAATTGACTGCACCCTCTTGTTCAGGTTGTACCCCACCTCTTTCCCTGTGACTGCTGGGATAGGCTCCAGCCCCCACCTCCCCCCACCCCCATGACCCTTTAATGGATTAAGTAGGTATAGAAAATGAATGAATAAACTGACTGCTTGTTCAGCCGATGCAGACATAAAGCACTTTACAGCAGTGACTCACATTCAGCCATCAGTGTCACGATGCTGCCTTGCAAGGTTTTCAATTGCACACCGGGAGCAACCTGCAGACTGTTTTGTGATTTTTTTTTTTTCCCCCTGTCTGATGAGGAATCAAACCTGGATCACCTGGTTGTAAGATCACAGCGCTAAGCCCTCAAAGTGTGTATAGTTTAAACTCTAGAGCATTTTCAGCATAAAAATGCAAGTTTGAGGACACATAAAATATAGCACACACGTAAAAACACGTGCATATTTTAGATGATAATTCATTACTAAACTAGTTGATTATGAGTTTCATTCAGAAACTGAAATGAAAACTTCATCCTCACCAACAAAGCTATCACCTCCTATCTATCCCGGATTCCAGAGAACTACTGCTACTGCTACTACTACTACTATGCTACTGCTACTGTTACATGCAAAAATGAAAGCGGTAAAAAGTTCAAAGGAAAAAGAAGAGAATAGAAAAGTATGGCACCAACATTTTAGCACACTTGTCGATGATGATGTAGCACAAAAATGTCCCTCCTCTTTACTACTACCACTACTGCTAGTAGTAGTAGTAGTAGTTGTTGGGTATTTTCGCCTCCAAACATTCTTAAATCCTTGATAAGACAAACAGAGTCAAGAAACACCAGTGAGACAGAATGTCAATTTTAGCTCGCGAGGAGTGCAGTCAGGCTGTACACCAAAGCTACACTAAAGTCTGGCCTGCGCTCCCGCTCTTTTTATTAAGGACTTCCCTACATACATGGGCGGTACAGCTCCTAAGGGGAGGAGTGATAGCGCGTGAGCTGTTGCCGCAGAACCGCTGATTGCACAATACATTCAGGACGTTCAGAACCTTTTTAATCTTGGGCTCGATTAAGATGTGTTTAAGACATCTATCGATTAATCACACTTCTTCTGACACAAGGACTAATGTATCATAATCACACTGTGGTTGGAACATTCAATTCTCTATTCTTTATCTCACTGCTCCGCTTACGGCTGCATTCTGCCTGGGTCATCTTCACATATCCTGAAAAAGAGCTTAGCGTGCACACAGAGATACCACAACTTGCAGAAACACTTCATGTCACATATCTTAAGTAACCTTCACCCATCACATCAGTACAGTACACTTTATCAGAGCAGAGAGAACTACATTCTACCAGAGCAGAGAACACAAAACATGCATGATAAAATAAAACAGTGTATCTACAGAATAACTCCAACATTTCCCCTCTGTTTATCATGCATTCCAACGGTATTACATCTTCACCTAAAAGTAAACAATTGTTACTAAGCAACCACTTCTTATTCAGATTTTCAGCTGCAATTTTCAGGCACCACAGACTTTAGGTGCGTCAACAAGTCCTTGGCTAAAACGGGAATGGCTTTTACTGGGAGGAGTAGGGACACTAAAGCACAGTAGCCTGACACATTCCTAGGCAATCTGTCAAAATTCTATTATCTCCACACCACCACCACACGCCACTTCGGCTGACTGGTATAAATGAACCGTTTATCTGTATTATTCGACTACACCACTTGTCTTATTACATTTTCAGCTAAAGCTTCATAGGCTAAGAGTGTGTTAACTCATCATGTCAACAGTTCAAGCTTGAACTGGAGTTGTGAGCTTTTCAATATCATCATAATTCTCAACACAGTCATTATAGTTTTCTCCACTAAGGTCTGACTGTTTCAATGCTTGATATTTTGGCATAGTTTGTTGGAAAGCCAGATTACACTGTACAAATGTATTTGACACCAATTTGCCAACCATTGTTTTGATATAAGGGATCACACACCACATGCAAAGTCCAATCAGAATTAGGACTATAATAACTGGTGTCACCATTTTCAATAGTAACTGCCACCATGGTCCTGAAGTCAACCAGGACCAGGGATTCCACCGGTTCACGGCTAGGGTGTCTTTATGCATTGCATCACGAAGTTTATTCAGCTCTTCCAATGCGTCCTGCACATCCACTGAATGAATGGAGTCTGGGATGAAAGTACAGCATGTTGTGTTCAGCAGAACACAAACTCCTCCCTGTGAACCAGTAAGCAAGTCTAAAACCATGCGATTTTGCATCACCATGGTACGTAAAGCATCTATTTCAGTGTTTTGAGCTGCTACTATTTTCTCAGTTACATTCATGAACAGACCCAATCGATAATTCAGAGTTTCAGTCATTAATGAATTTTTTTTTTTTTTTTTTTCCCACTCCTATCCAGGGGAACAATGAATGTGCTATTTTATCTCCTACAGACCACAATTTTTGATCCTTTGGTACATCCGAGCCCCACATGTGATCATGTGGTAACACATCTGGGTATATCAATCTCCTCCGTCTGGTGCTGCCATTCTTCTCTGTGGAGGTCCTTGGCACTACCACATATGTATGGTCAGTCACCTGGGTAGGTGCACACACACCACCCCAATTTGGTGGGAGACTCATGTACAGTCTGGAACCACAAAGCCAATAGATGTCATCATACACCGGAGTACCATTTACAGGTGGTAGCAAAAACTTACTAACATAAGCACATGCTTCATCCGTTCCCCGTGGACAGGAGCCTGTATAATTACATCCCCGTCCAATGTGATGAAGATAAGTACCATCCACATATTATGTTTTGGTTAGGCTTAAATTATTTGATAAAACATACGTTTGGGTACACAGACGTTTCTTAATTTTACCTACAGTTTTATTCCCTGTCCCGTAAAAGCAAATCGGGAATGGCCGTTGTGATGACAATTTAACGTGATGATATTTTTGCATTTCCCTTCAGTCTAGTCAATGGAGCAGCACTTGGGCACGCTTGTACGTCCTCTGTTAAAATCCCTATCATATAAGTGGTTGCACTGAGGCAAGTGGTGTTACGTCTTGTCAGATTTGCTGAGAACTGTTGCCCCCGAAATACAGTTTGATTATGCATCCGTATGATAAGACATTCTGTCACCCTAGCAGGGTACGGTTTAGCCGTCAGAGCTGGGTGTGTTGAGGATATAGGCATTTGCGAACAAACATAACAATTAGTAACGTAATTCCATAGCCAATAAATGAACATCTCTGTACCACAAATTAGTATGGTATATATGAGGGTGTCCATCTGTCTCATTCACATTATGAATAAACCTCTTCTGACGTTGCTTGCGTTGTTCTCTGGCTCGGTCCACAGTGAGCTGCAATTCTTGGGTCAACCACCAGGCCAGGAATCCGAGGAGCACGAAACACACTAAGATCACAACGCAACCGGCTGCCCTACCAGCAGTCCGGCAGCGGCGGCGCTGAGCACGCTGCTCTGGGGTCTGCTGTAGTTCAGTCATGATTGCTAGGATACAGTGTTGTTAGCCAACCTCACCTAATAGTGCAAGGATCTCCCTGCTTCACTGGCATTGAGACAATCTATTGCTAATTAAATAGACTCCCTTTGTAGCCAGACTTCCCCTTACACTGTGGAGGCAGCCAACACACGCTGTATCTTACAATGACTTAGATGTATCCACGTTGATCTCTCCGCTATCTTTACTGCAGTTGGTGTTGTTAACAGCACTTGGTATGGACCTTCCCAACGAGGACTGGACCAGTTCTTCCTCTTAATCTGATGAACACCCAGTCTCCTGGCTGGACTACTGGAAGGCCGTCCTGTGGAAGATCAAAATTATTCGGCAGTAAATGTGTTTAAGTTATCTCTTTCTGTGTTAATGTCTTTTTCATAAAATCTGCTAATGTTTGTTCCTCATCTGCTGTTTTAGTATCCATGTCAAAAATTGGTAGACGATATGGTCGTCCATAAAGTATCTCAAATGGTGTTAAACCTGATGGTGTTGGTGTTATTCTCATATACAATTTTACTAGGTCCAAACATTCAATCCAGGTTTGTTTTGTCTCTTCTATACATTTCCTTAATCTTATTTTTATTGTGCCCTTTGTCCTTTCCACTAATCCTGCACTTTGTGGGTGGTAAGCACAATGATGTTTTAACTTAATTTTCATGTGTTCTGCTACTCTTTGTACAACTTCATTTACAAAATGTGTTCCATTATCACTGTACAATGTCTCTGGTATTCCATAATACGGAATAATTGTCTTACACAATGCTTTTGCTACTGTTAAAGCATCTGCTTTTTGTGATGGAACAATTTCTACCCATTTTGAAAAGGCATCAATTAATACTAGACAGTATTGATAAGGTCCACATCGATTTAGTTCAATAAAGTCCATATGAACAATTTGAAAAGGATACTGTGGTTTTGGGAATTGCCCTCTCCGGGGTCTTATACTTCCCTGTGGGTTGTGTTTCAATCAGGTAACACAGGCTTTACAAAAATTTTTTGAGTATAAATTAAATCCATAGGTAGTAAAGTATTGGTCTACCATATATACCATCCCCCCTGTCGACACACCCATGTGTCGCAATTGCAGCTGCTTTGAATAAGCTTTTGGGTAGGATGGGTTTGTTATGTATACAATAAAGTCCTTTGGGGTTTGGGGTTGCCCCATTTTTCAACCACAAATGTCGTTCCTGCGCTGGTGCCTGTTTTTGCATATCCAATAAAAGGTCAGAATCTATTAATGGTTCATTGTCTGTCTGGCAGGCGATAAGAATGTATCCAAACGTTTGGAATAATAGCCAACTGGTTTATTTTTATTACCATGTTGTTGTAGCAAGACTGCACACATGAATCCCCGTTTTGTGTCCACCATGAGAGTGAATGGCTTGGCATAATTGGGCAGAGATAATACTGTGGAACTCACAAGTTCTTGTTTAAGAGCTGTAAACTGTTCTTCAGCTTCTTTATTCCACTGTATTTTGTCAGTCATAGCCATTGGTATAGAGTGTATTAAATCCTGCAATTTCTGCACCATCTCTGCATAACATGGAATTCAGGCTCTGCAATAATTACAGATACCTAGAAAAGTCATCATTTCCTTTTTCTGCTTCAGGTTTTAATGGATATTGTTTGATCCGTGGTCTCCAATCAGATCGTGGCTTAATTTTGACTGGCGGAATATTTTTCAACAGTCCTACATCTGTGGGTGCATTCACCCAGAGATGAGGAGGCAGTTTGGCCAATAAAGTCTCATCTTCCTGTGTCAACAACACAGATGTTAAATTTCAATCATTCAGATCTACTTCATGTATCACCGGTGTCGTCCAAGCACTTACAAACTTGTATTTCCGATACAAGCCTGTGGATGGACTGAAATCCCACACCGACATTGCATCTGCTTCATGCCAATCAGTTGCTTCCTCAGCTATTTTAACAATTCTTCCAAGGTCCTTCCAGGACTGAGTGTCTGCCCTTATCAGTGAAATATGCGGCACAGCCTCAGGTTTTCCTCTGTACCATTTGTCTGCACTTTGGGTCAGCACTACACTACACACAGAGGTGGTTTTTCTGTCTGTGTATAGGTGTGCTACTGTCTGTAATTCTGATGGAATTTTCAGAAATCCTGCTCCATACCTTTCATCCTTTCGTGGAGTGAATAGCATAGTTATGTGTAGATCTTTAGGTGACATCATTACTACATGTTCGCTGTTTTCACAGGTCATCAGACCTTCCTCCAATAATTGTTCAGTTTGTCTCAATTCCGACAGATCCAAAGAGCACTGCCAGGCCTGGGCCAAATTTGTATATACAGTAGCGGGCTGCCTTTTTTGTTTTCAGATTTCTTTCAACGTGTATGGCGTGGTCTACATACTCTTGTAACCCAGCTGTTGGGAACGTTATCATGTGTTTGTCTACCCATGCTCGGATATCTGATCTGGAGTTGGCATGGAGTGCATTTTTCAATTGATGTTCATACACGCTATCATTTTTCAGTGGTAGAAGACCACTGTGCACTTTAAAAACTTTTTCCATTCGATGTCGATAGTCTTCGAATGGTTCATCATCTTTCTGTTTTGTGCGATTTATTTCTGTGTAATTTGACTTCTGCTGGTATTTCTGCTTAAGTCTCAGCAATAGTGCGGCCAATCGATCTTCCAATTCCTGACTATCATGGGCTAATGGAGTGTGGTCTGCCTCTGCAGGATCCCAATCTCCTTTTACATCAGCCCAATCCTTTGTCACAGTTGCCATTATGACTTGTTGAACTTCATCCCCTCTAAGATTGTAGGATTTAACCAAAGCGGTTACGTCAATAATGTACTGGGCTACATCTTCTCGTGGGGGAGTTACACCTTCCACAGCTGCGTTAACGTCTGCTTGTGTCCAAGTTCGGTACACAAGAATAGTTCTTGGTCCTGACGTATGTGGATTTGCCACATGAATCATTGGATAGACTCCTGATCCACCTGGTTCCTGATCAGCCGGTGGGGCTGATGGTCCAGGTTGTTTTTCTTCATCTTTTGGTGTTTTGGATCGTGTTCTCATGACGTGTTGTGTAGGGTCTACATATGATGGGGGTTGTCCCTGTGGTAAATCTGGATAGAGTTTATTCTCCTTTATTTCAGCTTCTGGCTAACTGTGTTTTGTAGTATCCAATTTTACTACCATTTCTACTTTTGGAGCCGCAGGCCCTGTCTCATTATCTTCTTGTCTGTGAAACATCACGTTCCCCTGCTCCTTCTTATCATTTACTGTTTCTTTCTGTCTTTCCTTTGCTTCTCTAAGGCCCTTCTTTCATTTCTCAACTTCTCTTTCCCATGCTACAATTTCACCTTGACCTTCTTTTTCTTTTTTCTTTTTCTTTTTTTTCACTTGTTCCACACTTTTTCTCAATACTGTTCTTTAGTTTAGTTAATGACTCTTTCTGCAAGCGTCCATCAAATCCATGATCTTTTATCCACTTATCTAAGTGTTTTGTTGAATTTGGATCAATTTTATTCATGTATATCCAATCTTTTGTTTTTAGATCGTCCCGGGACTTAGGTCTCTCATTTTTACTGTTAGATTTTCCCATTTTGTGTTTTCAGAACGTTTTAGACCAGTGATGGTTTTGCCCCTACAGGGTCCTACTCCACTGGTGTTGTTACAATCACAGGGTAGTAATCAACTATTCTGAGAAGTGCGTTCCCTTTCGCCACCCCGGAGGGCACGGGAAGGCCTTGCCTTTGCTTCTTCTCAAAACTTACTACTTACTTTCCTGTGAGATTTTCATAGAGGGGAGTCGAAGTGACTCCACACTCTCACTCAGTCACCTTTATTACACTCACACACAGTTATTTTATTTACACAAATACATAGAAACACTTTTAATAACCGTACGCGTATTCTTAGGCCAGGGGAGCTCGCCCTCCCGTGGAATTTAACTAATGTCCTGCATTAGGGGACTCCACCATCCCTGCGACGTTTAACTGCCTTTTCACTGTGCACTTATTTCTCTGTTTAACCGTGACTTTTGTTGGGAAAGTGTCAGTACACGGACCCACAACAGGGGGCGCAAATGAACGGACAATGGAGAAAGTCAAATAACAAGGCTTTACTGTTGTGAACGTGCACAACGAATACAACCAATCACGAAATGGACAACAGTCAATTCACAAAAGTGTCGTGTGGGCAGGCTCGAAGATAGGAGACGCCTCTCCAAGGTAAGACCCGAACCACACGGCTTCCTCCGCCACAGGACCCCGGAAATACTGGAGCCGCCAAGTCCCGAACTCCCAGGTGGCCACTGCCTCCGCGTGCCGGACCTGGTACTGCTCCACCTCTCGTTGGAACAGTAATCCACAAACTAGCACAATCCAAAAAGATACACTCCGTTAGCTTCGATACGTTACCTCTCCGGTAGAAACGATATCTCGGCAATGAGGTGGAGGTGCCGTCCTGCTGATATACCCCACAGATGATTGCCGTCAGCTGTCTCAGGTGATGGGTGACAGCTGTCACCGTAGCTGCTCACGTGAGGCGGCGGCGCCCTCTGGTGCCTGGAGCCCGCACTCCAGGCAGGGCGCCCTCTGGTGGTGGTGGGCCAGCAGTACCTCCTCTTCAGCGGCCCACACAACAACTTTCACACTTTTATTCCCTACCGGTACATGTATATAAACAGAGGAGTCCGCACCCTCCTTCGGAATTTAACTACGTGCGTTCCTCGCCATCGTAGAGGAGTCCGACCTCCTCGCAGAATTTAACTGTGTTTCATTAACAGACGATTCTACGCCATCGCTTGCGGAATTTAACTGTTTATGTGATCTGATCACCACTCACTCAGTACTGTTACAAAGAAATTCTACTCACTGACTCGACCTCCTGTCTGTCTTCTTCGGGAAAATCTCGTCAACCAGACGATGCCAACGGCGGTCGACAATTGCAGACACGATCAATCGATCGGACCTTGGCCAAGGATTTTCGTCTGGACTTGACGACCTCCGCCGGACACCTCCGGTGTTGTTGAGATCCCGGACGTAGCCCCCAGTCAATGTTGGGTATTTTCGCCTCCAAACATTCTTAAAACCTTGATAAGACAAACAGAGTCAAGAAACACCAGTGAGACAGAATGTCAATTTTAGCTCGCGAGGAGTGCAGTCAGGCTGTACACCAAAGCTACACTAAAGTCTGGCCTGCGCTCCCGCTCTTTTTATTAAGGACTTCCCTACATACATGGGCGGTACAGCTCCTAAGGGGAGGAGTGATAGCGCGTGAGCTGTTGCCGCAGAACCGCTGATTGCACAATACATTCAGGACGTTCAGAACCTTTTTAATCTTGGGCTCGATTAAGATGTGTTTAAGACATCTATCGATTAATCACACTTCTTCTGACACAAGGACTAATGTATCATAATCACACTGTGGTTGGAACATTCAATTCTCTATTCTTTATCTCACTGCTCCGCTTACGGCTGCATTCTGCCTGGGTCATCTTCACATATCCTGAAAAAGAGCTTAGCGTGCACACAGAGATACCACAACTTGCAGAAACACTTCATGTCACATATCTTAAGTAACCTTCACCCATCACATCAGTACAGTACACTTTATCAGAGCAGAGAGAACTACATTCTACCAGAGCAGAGAACACAAAACATGCATGATAAAATAAAACAGTGTATCTACAGAATAACTCCAACAGTAGTAAAGTGCTCAAGAGCCTATTTCACTCCCTGTATGTCAAAGTATATCTGTGCCACGTTTGGCTCAATTCTGCAGCATAGCAGTGTCTCTCCCCTTAACTACTACTATTGCTACTACTACTACAACTACTGCTACTACTACAACTACCAAAGCACACAAGAGCCTATGCCACTGCCATATGTCAAAGTATGTACCTGCCAAGTCTGGCTCTATTCTGCAGTGTAAAAGTGTCTCTCCCCTTAACTATTACTACTACTACTACTACTACTAAAGAGCTCAAAAGCCTATGTCACTAATGTATGTGTAAGTGCATGTTTAACAAGTTTGGCTCAATTCTGCAGCATGAAAGTGTTTCTCCTCTTAACTACTCCCCAACTTTTTCTTTCAGCTGTTCCCGTTAGGGGTCACCACAGCGGATCAATCATTTCCATCTCACCCTGTCCTCTGTATCTTCCTCTGTCACACCAACCACATGTCCTCCCTCAGCACATCCATAAACCTCCTCTTTGGCCTCCCTCTTGTCCTCCTGCCTGGTGGCTCCATCCTCAACATCCTTCTCCCTATATACCCTGGGATCCTCCTCTGCACATGTTCAAACCATCTCAATCTTGCTTCTCTGACTTTGTCTCCAAACCGTATCACCTGAGCTGTCCCTCTGATATGTTCGTTCCTAATCCTGTCCATTCTCATGAATAGAGAAACACATCTTCAGCTCTGCCACCTCCAGCTCTGCCTCCTGTCTTTTTGTTTGTGCCACCGTCTCTAAGCTGTACAACATAGTTGGTCTCACTGCTGTCTTGTAAATGTTCCCCTTCACTCTTGCAGATATTCTTTGGTCACACATCACTCCTGCCACCTTTCTCCACCCACTCCACCCTGCCTGCACTGTCTTCTTCACCTCTCTACCACACGCTCCATTACTTTGACCAGTTGACCCCAAGTGTTTAAACTCATCTACTTTCACCACTTCTACTCCTTGTAACCACACTATTCCACTGGGCTCCCTCTCATTCACACACTTACTCAGTCTTGGTCCCACTGACTTTCATTCCCCTGCTCTCCAGAGCATATCTCCACCTCTCCAGGCTAGACTCACCCTACCCTCTACTCTCACTAGAGATCACAATGTCATCTGCAAACATCATAGTCCATGGAGACTCCTATCTGATTTCCTCTGTCCACCTGTCCATCACCATTGTGAACAAGAAAGAACTCAGAGCTGATCCTTGGTGTAATCCCACCTCCACCTTGAATGAGTCTGTCATTCCTACTGCACATCTCACCTCTGTCACACTACCCTTGTCATTGTCCTGCACTACCCTCACATACTTCTCTGCCACTCCAGTCTTTCTCATACAATACCACAACTCTTCTCTTGGCACCCTGTCATAAGCTTTGTCTAAATCCACAAACACACAATGTAACTCTTTCTGGCCTTCTCTATACTTCTCCATCAGTATTCTCTGAGTAAACATTGCATCTATAGCGCTCTTTCTTGGCATGAAACCATATTGCTGCTCACAGATCTTCACCTGCTTTCTAAGTCCAGCTTGTACTACTCTTTCCCATAACTTGGTGTAGCTGATCAACTTTATGCCTCTGTCGTTATTGCAGCTCTGCACATCACCCTTATTCTTAAAAATAGGCACCAGCACACTTTATCTCCATGTCCTCAGGCATCCTCTCACTTTCCAAGATTTTGTTAACCAATCTGGTTAGAAACCCCACTGCCATCTCTCCTAGACATTTCAGTGCCTCCACTGAAATGTCATCTAGACCAACTGCCTTTACACATTTCATCCTGTTCATAGTTGCCCTCACTTCATCCTGACTAATCTCTTGTACTTCCTGATTTACTCTCTCCACATCATCCAGCCTTTTCTCTCTCTCATTTTATTCATTCATCAGCTCCTCAAAATTTTCCCTCCAACTTCTCAACACACTCTCTTTGCTTGTCGGCACGTTACTATCTGTATCCTATATCACCCTAACCTGCTGCGCATCCTTTCTCCGTCCCTTTGTCTGCCTACTTGGTAAAAGTCCTTTTCTCCTTCCTTACTTCTTGTACAGCTTTCTAGATGCCTTTTCCTTAGCTTTTGCCACTTTTCTTTTCACCTTACCCTGCGTCTCCCTGTACTCCTGTCTACTTTCTTCATCTCTCCAACTATCCCAATTCTTTTTCCCCAACCTGTTTCTCCTTATGCTTTCCTGGACATCTTCATTCCACCATCAAGTCTCCTTGTCTTCCTGCTTCAGCTTCCACCATCTGAGTTTTTGTTGAGCTCTCACTCTCTTCTTCTTCATCTCTAAAGTCATCCTACAAACCACCATCCTGTGTTGTCTAGCTACACTCTCTCCTGCCACCACGTTAAGTCTCCAGTTTCTTTGAGCTTGCATCTCCTGCAAAGAATGCAGTCCATCCGTGTGCACTTTCCTTCACTCTTATCAGCCCAGTCTCACATTTTTTTTCGTGCTCTGTCACGAAATGATTCAAATTTTTGTGATGGGAGTTTTTTAAACTCACTATTACTAACCCTACTCCTACCCCCAACCCTAACCTTAACCATAACCTAATCCTACTCCTTCCTCCCACCCTAACCATAACCACCCCGACCCCCCTGCTTCACTTTTAATTTCATGGAGCCATCACGGAATGAATTAGAATGAATTTGTGCTGACGTGACGAAAATGAGGCACTTTTAGTCACAATGTCATGAACCAATAGATTAATGTATATTTCATGCTGCTGAATCACGACTCGCTGTGAGACTGGGTTGCTCTTATATGTCACTCTGTGCTCCTTTCTTTTTTTAAAGCAGGTATTTACCACAGCCATTTCCATATCTGCCCTTCTACATTCCTGTCCTTGATACCATCTACCTGTGACACTTGCTTAACCTCTAACACACTCTTAACATTCTCTTCCTTTAAAATGACCCCCTAACACCATTTCTCTTCCTATCCACACCATGATACAACAACTTTAATACACTTGGTCTCTTGCAAACACAATATGTCTACCTTTCTGTTCTCCATCATATCAGCCTGCTTTCTCCCTTTACCAGTCACACTGTCAACATTCAAAGTCCCAACTCTCACTTCCACCTTTCTAGTTTTCTTCTTTTCCCACTGTTTGTGGACACATTCTCACCTTCTTCTTCTACTTTGCTTAGCAGTAACCCAATTTCTGCCGGCACACTGTTGGAC
The DNA here is from genome assembly GCF_902500255.1 of Thalassophryne amazonica. Lineage (NCBI taxonomy): Eukaryota > Metazoa > Chordata > Actinopteri > Batrachoidiformes > Batrachoididae > Thalassophryne > Thalassophryne amazonica. The sequence goes on from NC_047107.1 coordinate 81,258,019, forward strand.
AATGGCACCAGAGGCGGTCATTGTTAACTCGGGCTTTGACCGATCCACTGTGGAAATTTGATTTGTACTCTGCATGGTTATTTTGGCTTGTTTTACACCAGATTCCCCTTCCTGATGCAACCTTACTCATTTATCCGGGTTTGGGACCGGCACTTACAATGTACTGGCTGTACACCCCATGGGACTGAGATAACTACTTCCCTACTATACTATTATTGCTACTAAAGTGCTCAATAGCCTATGTCACTCCTCATATGTCAAAGTATGTGTGGCTCAATTGGTTCAATTTTGGGTTACTGTTTGGACTGGAGTGGGACACACACACACACACACACACACCCACACACACACACACACACACACACACACACACACACACACACACACACACACACACACAAGGCCCCCCCCCCACACACAGTTGCCTCTTAGTATATAGATTGGTGGTGCCCAAAGTATTCCAGAAAGGGCTAAGAGGCTGCAGGTTTTCTTTGCAGCTACTGACTCCAGCAGGTGATAAACATCATTTTGAGCAGATGGGATGAGTTCATCAGTGAAATCACCTGCTGGAGTCAGTAGCTGCAAAGAAAACCTGCAGCCTCTTGGCTCTTTCTGTAATGTCTTTGTACACCATTGATATAGATGTTGGTTCAAAAGTCAGACATAAGGTGACAAGTGTTTTAAAATAAAGTTTGAACATAAAACAGGAATTCATTCATTTTCTATACCCACTTATTACAATTAAGGGTCATGAGGGAGATATAGTCCCTGAGTGAAAGGCGGTGTACATGTTGTGTGGGCCGCCTGAAGAGGAGGTACTGCTGGCCCACCACCACCAGATAGCGCTCGAGAAGTGCCACCGCGTTTCTTTGTCCTTTCTGGGGTTTATCATCTCCTCCAACTCCGTCGCCCCTGATCCGGCCAAGGTTGCGGCGGTGAGAGATTGGCCCCAACCAACAAGCCGTAGGAAGCTGCAACAGTTCCTCGGCTTTGCAAATTTCTACAGGAGGTTCATTAAGGGCTACAGTCATGTAGTTAGCCCCCTGACAGCCCTGACCTCTCCAAAAGTCCCCTTCACCTGGTCGGATCGGTGCGAAGCCGCGTTCAAGGAGTTGAAACGACGGTTCTCGACTGCACCAGTTCTGGTGCAGCCTGACCCTAGCCGCCAGTTTATGGTTGAAGTGGACGCCTCTGACTCAGGGATAGGAGCCGTGCTATCCCAGAGCGGAGAGACCGATAAGGTTCTTCACCCGTGTGCCTACGTTTCTCGCAGGTTGACCCCGGCCGAACGGAGCTATGACGTCGGCAATCGAGAACTCCTTGCAGTGAAAGAGGCTCTTGAGGAGTGGAGACACCTGTTGGAGGGAGCGTCTGTGCCGTTCACGGTTTTCACCGACCATCGGAACCTAGAGTATATCAGGACCGCCAAGCAGCTGAACCCCAGGCAAGCCCGCTGGTCACTGTTCTTTGAACGTTTTGACTTCCAGATCACCTACCGTCCCGGGACCAAGAACCAGAGATCGGATGCCTTGTCCCGAGTACACGAAGACGAAGTCAAAACTGTGCTGTCGGATCCACCGGAGCCCATCATTCCGGAGTCCACTGTCGTGGCCACCCTCAACTGGGACGTGGAGAAGACCGTCCAGGAGGCCCTGACACGGAGCCCGGACCCGGGGACAGGTCCGAAGGACAAGTTGTACGTCCCACCAGAGGCCAGGGCTGCAGTCCTAGACTTCTGTCACGGTTCCAAGCTCTCCTGTCATCCAGGGGTGCGAAGGACCGTGGCGGTTGTCCTGCAGCGCTTCTGGTGGGCGTCTATGGAGGCCGACGTCCGGGAGTACATCCAGGCCTGCACCACCTGTGCCAGGGGCAAGGCAGACCACAGGAGGTCCCAAGGACTGCTCTAGCCGCTTCCTGTGCCTCATCGCCCCTGGTCCCACATCGGCCTGGATTTCGTCACGGGCCTCCCACCGTCCCAGGGCAACACCACCATCCTCACAATAGTGGACCGATTCTCCAAGGCGGCCCACTTCGTGGCCCTCCCAAAGCTCCCAAAGGCCCAGGAGACAGCGGACCTCCTGGTCCACCACGTCGTCCGTCTGCATGGGATACCAACTGATGTAGTCTCGGATCGTGGTCCCCAGTTTTCCTCTCAAGTCTGGAGGAGTTTCTGCAGGTAACTGGGGGCCACCGTGAGCCTCTCGTCCGGGTACCACCCACAGATGAACGGACAGGCAGAACGGGCCAACCAAGAGTTGGAACAGACCCTCTGCTGTGTGACATCCGCGCACCCGATGGCCTGCAGTGACCATCTGGCCTGGATCAAGTATGCACATAACAGCCAGGTGTCTTCTGCCACCGGCCTCTCCCCATTTGAGGTGTGTCTGGGGTACCAGCCCCCGTTGTTTCCCATGGTGGAGGGAGTGGTCGGTGTGCCCTCGGTCCGGGCCCACCTGCGGAGGTGCCGTCGGGTGTGGCGCACCACCCGTTCTGCCTTGTTGAAGGCCCGGACGAGGGCTAAGGCCCATGCAGACCGCCGGCGGTCCCCGGCCCCTGCATACCAGGCCGGGCAGGAGGTGTGGTTATCGACGAGGGACATCCCCCTCCAAGTGGACTCCCTTAAGTTGATGGACAGGTTCATCGGACCCTTCAAAATCCTCAAGCTCCTCAGCCCTGCCGCAGTGAAGCTCCAACTCCCAGCTTCACTGCGGATCCATCCTGTTTTCCACGTGTCCAGATTGAAACCACACCACACCTCACCCCTCTGTGCTCCCGGTCCGGCGCCGCCTCCTGCCCAGATCATTGACGGGGAGCCAGCTTGGACAGTACGCCGGCTCCTGGACGTCCGTCGAATGGGCCGGGGGTTCCACTATTTGGTGGACTGGGAGGGGTATGGACCTGAAGAACGCTCCTGGGTGAAGAGGAGCTTCATCCTGGATCCGGCCCTCCTGGCCGATTTCTACCGCCGACACCCCGATAAACCTGGTCGTTGAGGGGGGGTCCTGTTGTGTGGGCTGCCTGAAGAGGAGGTACTGCTGGCCCACCACCACCAGATAGCGCCCTGCCTGGAGTGCGGGCTTCAGGCACAAGAGGGCACTGCCGCCACAGACACAGCCGGGGGTGACAGCTGTCACTCATCTCATGACAGCTGTCACCCATCAACACTTCATCATGCTACTCCATAAAACCCAGATGTCATCTCCACCTCATTGCCGAGATATCGTCGACCTGTGAAGGTAACTTTCTCAGCCGTTGTTTTTTGTCTTTTCAGACAGTGTTTGCTTCTGTGTCGTTTTGCAGTCAGTTCTGTGAGTACTCGCAGCTGGAAGCTGAGTTTGTGATACGTGGAGAGCTGACGTCTTCGCTCCCCACGCCAAACTATTGATAAGTACTAACTACTACTGCACGTACCAGTTTTCTGGATTTGAGGTGGAGGTGGAATCTCCACATTTGTTGTTACTGGGTGTTCACACACCCACATCTGATTGTCTCTGCTCCTCGCCAGCAGTACCAGATCCGACATTCGGAGACGGTGGCCACCTGGGGACTCGGGACTTGGCGGCTCCAGTATTCTCCAGGTTCGGTGGCAGAGGAAATCGTGTGGTTCCGGTTCTTCTCAGGACAGACGTCTTCTATCCTCGAGCCTGCCCACACGTCACCTTTGTGATTGACTGTTTGCAAAATTTTACATTCCTCTGTATTGTGGTTGTGCTCATTCACGACAGTAAAGTGTTCATATTCGACTCTTTCATTGTCCGTTCATTTACGCCCCCTGTTGTGGGTCCGTGTCACTACACTTTCCCAACAGTACACCCTGGACAGGACAATCAGTCCATCAGTCTATCATACGGCTACATATAGACAGACAAGCGCATTCACGCTTAAGGTCAGTGTAAGGTTCCTAATTCACCTAACCTGCATGATTTTAGAAGTAAGAGGAAGCTGGAGCTCTCAGAGGGAACCCATGCAAACACAGACTCCACACAGAAAGGACCAGGTAGGAAGCATTCCCTCAACAGTAAATAAAATTAAATTAAATTAAATTAAAAACTGAAACTAGATCCTTGAATAGACATTGTGAAATTTTGGGGCAGATCCATATAAGGGCCAGCATTGGTCAGCAAGCAGTTAAGTGCTCTTGTTTCTAGTGTGGAAGGCTCCCGGTTCAAACACCCCATGCCCATTCTCCATGTAATATGGAGTTGTGTCAGAAAGGGCATCTAGTGCAGAACATGTGCATAATCAACGTGCAGATCCACCTCAGGTCTGCTGTGGTGCCCCCAAAACAAGGGGGCAGCCAAAGGGATTTACTATGGGCAGATCCACATAAAGGGGCAGAACCAGTAAGCTTTTAAAAATCTATCGCTCTCCAGCACCGTGTATCCTTTTGTAGTCTGTGGAGATGTACATGTTAATGTGTACCCTTCTAACTACACCTCACGACTTCCTATCCATGCACACTGTTTTGCTGCATTCTTGATTGATCAAACTTGTTTAGTAATTTTCAATATTCCGGCAGGATTCCTATTATTTCTAAAGCGTGCAAACATGCCAATATTTGTTCTTTTATGATTAATCACAGAATATCACAAACAGATGATGTGCCTCAAAGCATGATGGGTCAAAGACCTTCTTTCCATTCACTGAACAACCACACACAGAAATAACAGTTTTTGAATAACAATGCAGTTGTACGATGCTCAATGTGAGCAAAACCGCCATCCAAATCCCACCACGCACAAGCCATATAAAAACAGCTGGCACTTCACCCTGATCCTAATTATGCCACCCCCACTGCTGTATCAGGCCACAACAAAAAATAACCCACTTCCTCTCACTGACGTAAGCGTTCGACTTCTTCCTTCCATGAGATAAGTACTTTTTTTTCTCACAACGAACTGAAACAAATTTATGTTGGAATTTTACAGTTTATTTGTAAAAACAAAATACAGATTTTACACAATATAATCAGCAATGTCACTGTAGTCACTGTAGATTACTAAAGAGAAAGAAGTTGACTCTGGAGACCTGATGGATTTTTGGCCCTTGGCAAAACCACACTGAGGGTCCAGAACCCACAAAGTATCTACAGATCCAGGCAATTTTTATGGTTTTGCTGTTGTTGAATTAAAAAAATCTGAAAAAAAAAATGATAACGTGGTTATGCAATATCTTATCTGTTTTTTTACAGCATGCAGAGCAGATTACTTCAGTGGTATATAATTTTGGCTGCCAATAAGCACACCTGGGTTTGACTCCTGATAATGCTATCTGTTCATCTTACATGAGAGGCCCGAGGAGCAAAGAATTAATCAATTACTCAATAACAACACTAACAGCAATAATTTTTACCATTAAACCAGCAGTGGACATTTGTTCAAAGTGAGATAGTGCTCTCTAATGATAAGTTGTTAAACTACCTAAAGTGGTGCACAATGAGATTCTGCCAGCAGGGGTCGCTACGAGCCTGTTCATAAACCTTCTATGGCACAGGAAAACCTGCTCATTGCTCCAGCACACTGATCTGTGAATTCAGCCACACACACATCCATCCACATCACACATACCTCTCTGTCATGTTCCCCTTCTCATCGTTATCCATTTTCACATTTAAATGACTTTTGCTTTCATTTTCATTTATTCATGTGTGGAAATGTGTCCCCCAGCTCGGTTGTTTTCTTTAATTTCTTCTCAGTCAGTCAAGCTGCTTAATAAAAACAGACTCATGCTGTTCTTCACCTTCCGCGTGCTGATTAAACTAGTGTCAGGATCAGTCAGAGTGCATTAGGCTGTGGTAATGTGAAATGGAATACCTGTCAGCGGTATGCACTGAGAGAGAGAGAGAGGGAGGGAGAGAGAGAGAGAGAGAGAGAGAGAGAGAGAGAGAGGGAGACTGTATCTGTCACACAATGAATGTCAGCCATCAAATATTAAATGTGAAATAGATGTGATGTTGTGTCAACTGGACAATTACTACAGTATGTGCTTTTAACCCATGCTTAAGGAAGTGTCTCTTGTCCTTATGAATATATTCATTTCATTCATTCATTTTCATTTATTTATTTATTTCATTCATTTAAAAGAAAAAAAAAACAGAAAAGCAGAAATAAAGCATCTCCATTACCAGAATGAAAAGGAGCAGAGAGAAGAACAAGTCTTATATTTTCTGCCCCTTTTTACAATACAATATTTCAATATCCAGCGTCATTTTTCAACATTATTTAACAGATTGTATTTCTTTAACTTGTCACATACCACTGACTTATTTCATAATTATGACCATTATTAAATAGATTACATCTCTGACAGGTTACATTTTTAAACTTAAAACATTTTATACATTATTAACAAATTACATTTTTTTTTTTACTTCCTTACAGCCAACTAACTTATTTTATAGTTTCATACTTACTTAATACATCTAGTTTAATACGTTTTTTAAATAATATAAGCGACCTTAATTCTTTAATTTCTTTGTTGAGATTGTTCCATAATTTTACACCATTTACTGCAATACTTCGTTCTTTTACTTTGGTTATGTATCTTGGTTTTCTAAAGACTTCTATTCCTTTCAGTTTATAACTACTTACTCTTTTCTCAAACATATTTTGAATGTTTGTTGGTAAAGCATTTTTATTAGCATTTTTATTTATTATTTTTATTTGGGACAACTTCATGAGCATTTTGTGGAGCTTAACAGTTTGCATTATAATTTACCAAATATTGTGAGGACTCTTGTTAGTTTTAGTTAGTTTGAGATTGAGCTACCTTTAAAGATATGAGATACTGTGGCAGACATTCATCATGTAATCGACATAACTCACCATACCGAGCATGTTCCCTAAGCACATACCAACATGCTTCCACTTATGATTAGAATGTGTCCCTGTTCTGCATATGTTAACGCCCCGAGGTGTGCATATTGATGTTTCCTGTCTCGGCACCTGCACGGGCAATGGGCAATGTTTATTCCTGCTATGCATATGAAAATTCAGTAAGATATATCTTATATATTATATTCCAATTCTAAGGTGGAACTATGCCAGTATACAAAGGTATATCTAAATATCTAAAAAGGAAGAGTAAAATAGGAGAGTAGAAAAGGGTAGAGTAGAGCCACTTAGGTGCCTGGTCTTGAGAACCAGGGATGGTAGGTTGACAAAGCTTTTTTATCCCATGGGAACTCTCCCTACCCACCCAAGCAGCTCAAGAAAATGGTATATATAATATAAGAAATAATAAGACATAAGAAGGATAAGACATCACAGGAGAAGATTGTAGTATAGGTAATTAGTGTAGACTAGTCGTAAAATCAAATATAGTTAGTAGGCTAAGCTATAGAAGCAGAAGCTATGAGTGTGTGAGTGTACTGGTATCTATCTAAAGTAACTCTGTTAGCATACTATAGGAAAATAAAAAATATAATCATTATGCTAAGCTGTCTCGACCCCTGTGGTGCTTTTCCTGTCAGGACTCCTGTGAGGTTAATGGGTGGGGCTGAGCTGTTATAGAAAATAAAGTGACATGCCATTGAGTTGTCAAAATGGGAAATTGTTTCTCTTTTTTTCATTCGTTGCAATTTCCGCAATACCTTTCTTGAGTTAGCATTTTAGACTGTTACCTTTATATTCAGCATATATTCAGCAATTTTATATTCAGGTTTATATTCACTTAGCATTCTACCATTAGATTCTATTAGTGCTATATTTAGTAAGCTGAAGCTACTTTTAGCTTATATGTAATTAGTTTTAGATTGAGTTACCTTTATGTCAACATTATATTCCCTCACATTTATATGTAGTTCATTTATTATTATTCAATTTCATATTGACTTAGTTTTCAGTCAGCATTATATTCTGCTACCTTTATATTCAGTTCATTTTTTGTTCTATTTTTATATTGAGCTAGCATTCTGTTAGCTTCATATTCTGTGTATAAGATGCTATTAGCTTTGTATTCAGTTAGCGTTAGATTGAGCCATCTTTTAGATGACAGAAAAGTCTGTTAGTCTGTTATTTCTAATTTTTTGTTAGCATTTGTTAATTTGTATTCAGTTAGAGTTAGACTGAGGCAGCTTTTATTAGGGTGACCATATTTTGATCACCAAAAACCAAGACACTCAGCCCAGCAATGAGAAACTCAAATGATACTTGAAGTTTACTCAAAGATGAAAAACAATGAAAACCAAGACATTTTCATCACTTAAAAAAAACAGGATGGCCAGGACAGGATGTGAAAACAGGACATGTCCTGAGAAAACAGGACGTTTGGTCACCCTACTTTTATAGGGTGGTATAGTCTGTTAGCTTTATAGTCTGTTATTTTTTAATTTTCTATTCACATCTGTTAACTTTATATTCAATTAGGGTTAGAATGAGGTAGCTTTTAGATGGTGTTATAGTCTGTTAACTTCATATTTACTTAGGCTTAGACTGAGGTAGTTTTTAGATGATGGTATAGTCTGTTAGCTTTATATTCAGGGTTAGATTGAGCTACTTTTTAGATAGTGGTCTGTTAGCTCTATATGCTGTTATTTTTTAATTTTTGATTAGTATCTGTTAACTTTCTATTCAGTTCATTTTAGATTAGCTTTCAGTCTGTTTCACTGCAGTTCTCTACTTGTGAGGACACTTTTTTAATTTCAAGTTTATTTTAAATTGAGTTAACTTTCAGTTAGCCTTGTATTCTGTTCACTTTAGGTTCTGTGAATTTTACAGTTGATTTCATAGAATTAGATTTTAGTTTGCTTTATATTCTCACATCTTCATGGGTGATTCTTTAACTACGGGCACTATTGGCCTTGTAAATGTAATTTCCACCACACCATTGCCTTACAATATAAAGCGCCTTGGGGCAACTGTTTGTTGTGATTTAGCGCTATATACATGTGCTCTGATCTCACTGTTTATCTCCATAGAAACTACCCAAACAATCTTTCATACAAACTGTTTAAAGGGACATTACAGTGTTGTGGTGGAAATTACGGCAATAGTGTGGGACAACTACATTTTGTTTAAAAAAATCACAACAGTTGTATGACATTGAATACCCCAATTATGTTTTGATTATTTTACTGATATTTTATTCAGAGATATTTTAAAACATTAGAAAAAAAAACAAACGTTTTTTTACCATTCATTTTTATCATTGAAGATCAAAAGTCTGGGTGTGGGACAAGCACAAAACGGCAATATTTGCATATAATGATGCTGAAAAAAGGTGAAAAAGTCATCATAGACTACTAGAACAAATTTCTTAAAACACTTTCATTGTAAAGATAACTATAAAAGTGTGAAATTTCCCCTTTTTTCTGTTTTTCATACAATATGATCAAAGGACATAATAAGTGCCCGTAGTCTAAGAATCACCCTCACATTCAGTAAGTTGAAGAGGCTGCAGTTTTACAGCCAAGAGTGTACTTGTGTAGTGATCCGATTTTTTAAAATTTTGCCTCTGTACTTCATCACAGTGGAGTTAAAACACAACAGTCAAGCCATGCGTGTAGTGTTGACTTTTAGTTTTAATTCAAGGAGTTCAACAAAAAATATTACATTAACCATTGAGGAATTAGACATTTATTTATCCATTTTATTGATTAGACAAATTAACTTAAGGATAATTTATTGTACCTACAAATCATAATTTACACAGCCATTTTCCTTTAGACAAATAAGGTAATGGATACTTGAACATTTTCAAGTCGCTGAATTGGTCTTGGACTTTATTTACATCAGACTTAGTAAGAAATGCAAATAGTATGGTATGGTACTGTAAGGTAAATCTGTCTGGAGTAGGCAGTTCTAAAAAAATTATTACAAGAAACAGACCAATGAAGGTAGCCTTAAAGACACCCTGACAACTTTGAATGAGTTATCGCTTCTGTGACTGATGGGAGGAATCACATAGTGCAACTTTTTCCAGTTGGATCACCAGTTATACAGTGTTATGTTGGAGTGGAATTTATTATAAAAGACAGCATGAAATTTCAAATGTAGTTTGCCAGAAGCTATATCTTGACTGTTTAATTTCAACTCCATTGAGGTGGTGAAGAAAAAATAACACAAACTGTCACTGTCCAGTTATCTATGTACATAATTGCATATTCAATTAGTTGTATGTACAGTTAAATCAAAATTCACTTACTTTTATGTTAATTTATGTTTGCATACATTTTCGTGGGTAGCATGATGGACTAGTGGATAGCACTTTTTGTCTGATGGGTAGAAGTTCATGGGTTTGGTTTCACCAAACATCCTTTATCATGTTCTCCCTATATGCTTGAGTCTATCAAAACATGGAGTCTAGCTTCATCTCCTAAGAGTTGTGAGTGGAAGGGCTGTTTCTGCACACATTTTAAACATGCTTTCCCAGTGCAAAACCACATGAGGGTGGAAACTATTGTGCTGCTAAGGTGTCACCCACACTGGGATGCAGCATGCAAACATTCAGTATTTTGCAGTTGTGAAGCTTGCGGTCCATGACTTACGCGAGAGGTCGGTTTCAGCAGAGTTCCGGTGTAGCCGACCGAACGGTCCCCCCTAAAAATGGGTCCGCCCTGCCTTCACTGCACATTCATCATTGGGACCACAGCAGCACGTGTGAGACTGAGTCTCTACACCCAAAGCGATCAAAGGGAATAATGTGATTGTTAACCATCAGATGACAAAGTAAAACCTCTTAAATCATTCTAAAGTCTGTTTTAAGCAGAAACGAGGCGATAATCAGTGAGTCGCTACTGATGCTCTGAAATGATGTAGGCACAGCAGCAGCACGTCAGACTCAGACGTGCTGCTCTGATCGCTTCCCCCGTCTTTTATTATGAAATAATGTTGAATTTATGTGGAAATGATTGTTGTACAAAAACTTCAGATATCTGTCGCTGAGATAGAGTGCAGTTTTAAGCAGAAACAAGGTGATAATTGTTGAATCACTGGTGATGTTCAAAAATGATGTTGCTGGGCTCCCAAATGATGCATGCGCAGTGAAGGCAGGGCGGGCTGATTTTTAGAGGGGACCATTCGGTCGGTGACACCAGTTTAGGGCACAATGCAAACACACCTCGTGAAGTATGGACAACAAGACAACATTGGAGCACTGCAGAAGTTCATCACAGGTGCTACCCCTCCTCTAAATAACTCTCCACAACTTGGGAGAATGTATCATCATCATAATTGCTCGTGAACTCACTGAAATGACATCATCCACATCCTCGCTAGCCATTGTTTACATGGCTTTGAAACACCGGAACTCTGCTGGCGCCGCTGTGCATTCTGGGAAGCGCAGGGGGATTATGGGAAACGTTAAAGTACCAAATACACACCACTATCTGAGCTAATGAGGTATCTTCATGTCATAATACATTTCCTATAAACAACAACTGCATACAAAACTTAACCTTCGTCTTGAATTCTGCACTTCTAACTTTGATATGAACACCACATGCTCGTCTTCAAACAACAGTTTGAAGTAAAGGACACCAGGTCTTCATTTTCCAGAAAACTTTTAAATGCTTAAAACTCAAGCTGATTTTCACAAAGAGTAAAACAAGGGAAGATTAGCTCAAACAATGGCCAAACTGAATGTAGCCAAAGGGCAGGTATTGGGCTGTAATTGGATTGGACCTGATCTGTGCATTATGCTGACAAGTGGTGGGCACGGATAACCAAAAAATTAACTTTGATAACAGATAATCAGATAACCGAAAAGTTATTTTCAATAAAGATAAAACAATAAACTACACAAAAATGTATCGGAAGTTACAGATAACCGATAAATTCCAATATTATCTCTGGCACATTTACAACTACTAGCAAAACAAATTTAATAGCTTCTAGTAATATTAAAAATAACAACAGACCCAAACAATGAGACCACACTTTTTTCTTTCAACATTCTGCTCCTGCTGGAAGCTCTTGTTTACTACACCGCTCCCAGCACAGAGGCACACCGAGAGCAGCCATAAAACCAGCTCTCTATCAATTAAAATGCTCCGGTCAGGTGGAGATCTTGAAAAATAAAGTCATGCTGAGTTATGGTTTTGATTTATAAATAACATTAATACTGATAGAAAAACTCCATTAATGTCAATTCTGTCATTTGTACAAAGTTAAAATATAACATATATCTTTTAATGTTGAATAATGCACTAATTCTGAGGTTTTGTAACAAACAGACAGATCGCAAAGGATTCTGGGTAAAAGTGCCTCTGCTAAACACTGATTGGTTCAGTCATTCATTATGTAAACCAACACGTTAATGTGACGTCTGTCGTGTGTTGGTGCTTAAAGATAAATGTGTTTTTGTAAAATATTCCATTTTTTATTTGTAAAAACAGGCATTTTTACGGAGCCCTGGAAGTGTCATCGCAAAATGTTTTGCATGTGGAGAGAATGTGCGCACGTTTTATGATGTTGTAAAATGTGCTTTACACTGTGCGAGATGATTTTTCTTGCAGGAATTTTTTTGGACCGAGTTTCAGGTTAATCGTGCGTCCTGTATCGTGTAGTGTACATGGAGTATCAAGCTGCGGTCAACATCTGACGACCACCAAACGCTTGCACTGTGCCTGTGCAAACACTGCAGAGCTGGCTTGTAATGTTATTATTATTATTATTATTATTATTATTATTATTATTATTATTATTTTGCTGTTGTTTTGTTTTGTTTTTAAACTTCATTTGTAAAAAAAAAAAAGAAAAAAAAAGCCATTTGCAAAGCCAAAAAGTTGATTTGACAATCATCTGATATAACCGGGGTCAAAATAAATAGAACACTGCCATCTACTGGTTCCCAGATGCTTAGTACTTAGGGCGAATACTGCCATGAACACTACTGGCCAGTAGATGGCTGTAGAGGCCTTGAAAACAAAATTCCAGCTAATCCCTGTTTGCTACATTTAAAATGCGTGGAATTTAACAAACGCAAATACAAAACCAACGTCTATAAACGCAGAGAATATATTCAGTAGAGTTTTTCATGCTGTTGTCCATGGAGCCTGAACAGAGTGTCTGAAATGCATTTGTCCTGTCTTGACGTACTGAGATTACATGATCGTACCCATAATGCACTGTGGGGCACAGCATATGCTCACAAAACCTTAAAGATTAGCACATTACTTTAAAACTAAAACATATATCTGATATTTTCACTTTATAAAACTTCAGACATGACAGTAATTTTAAATAACTTGTCCAAAATTAGTTTGGTTAAAATTTGAACCATAAGTTAAAAATGTATGCCTCTGGGTGACTTAGGTGATTTGCCAGTATATTAGTAAGGTGTTAAAGGAAACTTTTTATTTTTTTTGGGCTGTTTCTTCTTTGTCTGCAGAGAATTGAGACGCTTTTCATACAAGCAGTTCTCTTCTGTTTGCAGAGGTTATAACTTTGCGTGTGTTACAAAGCTTTTAACAGGTGGGTGCTGAACTGATTTTAAATTTTAAAAATGCTTGTTGCTGTTCAGCTTTGTTTACGTTATCGGTTTAAAAGTTATCGGACAAAAATTAATTGGAAGATAATTGGTCCGATAATGGTTTTTAAAGTTATCTAAAAAGATAATCCTATAATGAAGACATTATCTTCGATAATTATCTGTTATCGGATTATCAGAAGTGTGCCCACCACTGATGCTGACATACAATTATGTGAACTTTAAAGCAGTTCTCTTCATATTTCTGAGTTATATAAGTCTTGGTGTGTACATATGGATCGATATGAGATTTTTTTTTCAAACCATGAGGGCCCTTATTAAGAGATCAGGTGCAAAGTTTTCGTGTGCAGCCTGAGCCAAACAGCACAGCGCATGATCCATGACAATAGAATTACTGTATGTGTGCAAATGTTTGTGCACCATATACTTTTATACAACAGGCACAAGAACAGGAACAGGGCACAGTGCGGTGAACATTGTTCGTTGTTCAGTCATCGTAACCTTGGCTTTCATGACACAACCCTCTCCCCCAGAATGCATTTTCAGTATGTTCCAAAGCAGAGTTCACCCACGGAAACGCATACACTCAATTGGAGTGCTCTCTCCTGCTAAAAGCTTTATCCTTTTTTTCCATTATATTTAGAATGTGTTGAACAAAAATGCGCAACCCTTGTCAGATAATTCAGGTCAAGCAACAAAGTACACAGCACCCAATTGTAATTCCAAGGTTGACTAACGGGGCTTCACTCTAGTTAAAGCACCAGTGTGTGGGAGATTAAAAAAATAAACAGGTCCTCCTACCCACACACCACCATTCATAAGAAAACATGCATGTGTAGGCTGCAGAATGTGTGCTTGCATGCATATGTACATGTATACGTGTACACGTGTAGTGGGGGTGGGGGGTATAATATATGTATATTGTGTTTTTGTGTGAGCATAGGCTATTAACAAAGACCATCTTTCTCTGCCCCCATTGAATTTATGGCTCAGGAAAATAGCTGGCAATTTTTTTTTTTGGAAATGTTAATTAAACAATGAGCTCTTATAGACATAAATTATGAAGGATGCTTTAGATGTCCATGCTTCTGTGAGGAAGAAATGTTCCAGGTTGCATAATGCTGAAGGATTTAAATTGAAGTCAAGTGATGATGTAAATGCATGAGAACAGAAGCACTTTATACCGTTGCCCTCCACTGCAAAATGAGCAAAACTACACATCATTGAAGTATTTATCCAAGACTGCCAGTTTTAAGGTATCTGTAATTATGAGACTTGCATATGGAAATATTTAACTTTTATTCTCAATAGAAAATGCTATCATATTCAATATGTATAGAGAATTTAAAATGATTAGCAGAGCTTAGCTACCAGAATATGTTGAATATGTTCTTTACAAATTGTGGAAACAACAATGAATGGTTCACACAAAACACAGACTTTATAGAACAGCTTGGTCCACCCAATAACCACACAGGGGTCCTGATAAGAAAACATCAATAGGGCTGAGGTATTCCTCTGACTGCAGGTATGAGAGAGTGTAGGAAGACAGAAGGTCGTGCACATCAGCGACACACTGATGAGCAATTAACACATCCACATGTTTGCAATTATATGGCTGGACATAAAAGCAGGTGCAAAGTGATGTGTAAAATGGCAGGAACTATGGCAGCATTAGCATTGTTAGAGGACCTTGCAAATGGTGCAATCCGACGTGAGCATGTATTCAAGAAACATGAGGTGATGTTTGATGATAATTGGCCCATAAGCCAATTTTGATTACCAAGACCAGTGTTACTGGAGTTGCATGCAGACCTGCAGCCAGCCCTTGAGCACAATATGGCGAGAAGCCAGGGGTTGTCTGTGCCCACACAGGTGCTGACCACGCTGGGCTTCTTGGCAACAGGGGCATTCCAGCGGGAGCTGACCAATCGGTCAGGAGTGTGCCGGTCAACCTTGAGCCGAGCCACGCCAGCTGTGTGGAACACAATCATCCAAATGTCATCCAGGTACATCACATTTCCATGCAATACTATTGAACAGGACAACATCACAGTGCAATTTGAAGCAAGAGTTGGTTTCCCAAATGTAATCGGAGCTATTGACTGCACACATATTGCCATAAAGGCGCAATCACATGATGAATATGTATTTGTTAATAGGAAACATTTCCAATCCCATCAATATGCAAATCATGCATGATTTGCAAATGCACCTGACTTACATCGTAGCTAGGTGGCCTGGTTCAATGCATGATTCATTCATCCTGACCAGAAGCATGGTTGGGGACAGGCTACAGGCTGGCATGGTGAGCGATGGGTGGCTGCTTGGTGAATAGTTTCTCTGTTACATTGTCCCGAATGGGAATCAGTGCAACCACATTTGGGCATATGCGCAGCCTAACATGGTTTGTGTTATAATTTATTGTGTCTATGTTGTTTGCTTGTTTTGTGATGTGATGCTACAGCTGCAGAGCTCCTTAACATGCCCCTGATTGGCTCGCTGTGTTCAGTATATGTCAATGAATGCCCTCCTGTGGCTCATTGCCTACTCACAAAAATAAAAATGTAACGCAATTAAACATGTCAAAGTGTTTAATATCTTGCCATCTTTACGCACAAGCTATGTGTATTGAGGAGCCTTTTGTATGACTACTAACCTCCTAAGACCCGGAGGTTCTCATGAAACAAAACTTAGTATTATGGTCTAGACAACCAAAAATGTCATGTCCACATATGTGGATGCCAGGCCCTAGGAGGCTAATAATGACATGTATGTGCCCAGCATATTTACCTTGGGGATGGTCTACATGGGCCTCCACCATTCCAGTGAGAGCTGTGCCACCCAGTATCGTGGCCACTCTTTTGTCGAAGAGGCTGAGTTCCTCCATACCTGCACCCCCGCCTGTTGTGGTCACGCTTCAGTGGTGGGCAGCAATCCTCCACTTGATGCCCACCTTAATCTCTGACCTTTCTTTAAATTTCAGCGTGTGTGTGCAGCTCTGAGCGCACAGCATTCACGGCATCACACACACGGTCTCACTCGCGTCTCTTCCTTTTCATGGTTACACCCACTGACCAAACACGATATCTCTGCATGTCTCGACTTCAATTTGCAGTGTCTCTTGCTCACAGTCAGTAAAGTTCCTTTTCTTGCCTCTGTTCATGTTGTCTTATGTGACAGCATGGGGAATCCCAGCTCACAGGGCCTATTTACATGAATTTGCATATTTAAATAGGGGGTGGCCAGGGCAGAGTTTGGTGTGTGTGCATGTGTGCTCAATTCCACACTGATTAGGATGTACAAGTGGAACATGAATGGATCCATGTATCCGCACACTTTGATACAGCTTAATATTTTTGTGCTTACGCCAGTTTCTGGGTTTTGGGTGAACACTATGTTTTAGTACGAAATTCAGGCAAATCTTTGTACCTGAGGCCTACCACGTGCTGGGTAATCGGGAGAGTCGGGAGTTTTCCCGGTGGGCTGGTCCAACCTGGGGCCGTTGTGAGGGGGTGTTAATATATATGCATACATATATGACCACCACTAACTGTTAGGCTACACAGCAAGACACTTGGGCTGCTGTATCTTAAAGAGAAGACATTAAGTGTTATAAATGATTTACAGTCACGAAAATAACTTAAGACTGCTTCTTTTGCAATGCTGTTATCTTTTCCAAAGCCTAAGGTTGGGACATACCATTACACGTTTAACACCCCTATGCATTCATTACAGTTAGTTCAGTCCAACCAAGCCCTGTGCGCCCACGCTTGAGGCCCCAGGTGCTTGGGCGCTTTCCCCTTCAAAGCCTCATACAGGGGGCACATAACCACAGTTGCTTTGGGAATGAAGCGATGGTAAAAGTTCACCATTCCCAAAAACTCCTGCCGGGCCTGTACCATGACTGGCCGTGGAAAGGTTAAGACCGTGCCCACCTTAGATGAGAGTGGCACAGCCCCGTACTTGGTGACTCTGTGTTATACACGAATGAAGAGATGAATGCTAGATTCCTTCTCTGCTAATAAACACCCCCAAATTCTACACACTGTTGCTTTATATTTCGATTCTGTGGCGGGCATTCAACACATAATGGACATAGAGTTGACCACCATATCTCCACCACGGGCCCGCCTGTGTACTCCCAGGTGAAGCGTCTCAACCTGGCCAAGTTCGTCATTGCCAAAGCTAAGTTCGACAACATGGAATGCCTCACATTCACCCCGATGTCAGGCTGCTGCCATGCAATATGCTCACTACACACCAGGAGCAACTGGGGGATTAAAGACCTTGCTCAAGGGCCCTTACTGATTTTCCAGTCATGCTGGGATTTCAACCAAGGATCCTCTGGTCTCAAGCCCATCGCTTAACCACTAGACCATCACCTCCCTCCTAATTAGTTAAGATAACTTTTATTAGCAGATTAGCTTTTCAGATAACTTTGAAAAACATTAGCAGACCAATTAACTCGCACTAAATTTAGTCCTGACAACAGTTTCTGAATAAATGTCGTTAAAAATGTTTTTCCTTGTTGGAGCTTAACTGAATAAGCAAACCAACACATCGCGCAAAGGCAACAAGGATCACCTCAAGACAGAAAAACAGGAGGCCAAACCAGAGTAAACGCATTTACATTATTAAAATGGTCCGTGTGATTTTATTTATTGATATATTTAATATTTTCTGTACATGTTTAATGCTGTTTAATTTATTTTATTCATTTAATTATGTACACGTTGATCATCATCTGATTTTGGGACGCTGAACCTTTTTCGAAACGTTGATGTTACGCTTCAGCATATTAAAAATTCTGGGGTTTTTAAGTCTGGTTTTGGGGGTCTTAGAGAGTACAATAAAGTCAAAGCAAAATTCATATCATAAAAGTAAGTTGTATCAAAGCTAGCCCGACAACCGGCCCGGCTACAAATTGGTCTGGATACTGGCCTCCATTTTGGCATGAGATTTCCCCACTCCTAAACGACCAATAGGAGAGCAGCACTCGCGCCACATCAACGTGAGGCTTACGCATGGGCTGACGTCAGCATTTTGGCCACCGACCAATCACAGGCTAGGGGAGAGAGGCCAGTATCTGGCCCAATTCAGGGCCGGTTGTCGGGCTATTATCAAAGCTAACTTTTAGGTGAGCTGTGCACACAACTGCAACTGACATCTGCTAGTTTCACCACAAAGAAATCATGGGTCACAAAAGGATTACTGTACACAAGATGTTGGTACACATAGAAACTTACATAAGCAACATTTAGGCCTTAAACTCATTTATGAATATGTGGATTTCTGCTTGTTTTGTGCAACACCCACTGAGCCAGTCTGTGCACTCTGCAATGTGCCCACACGGTCTGTGGAAAGGCTGCTTTTGCTTTTTACTCCTCTACTGCTGCACCACATCTTAACTGACCTCAGCAGCTCCATGTTGCCACTGTGGGCATTGCTACTTTTAATACAAACAAGTCCAGTGTCAAAAAAGCTCTGCGTGTTAATACGTTTGTCAGCATCTTTTACAACCCCAATTCCAATGAAATTGGGATGTTGTGTAAAATGTAAATAAAAACAGAATGCAATGATTTGCAAATCCTCTTCAACCTGTATTCAATTGAATACACCACAAAGACAAGATATTTAATGTTCAAACTGATAAAATTCATTGTTTTTGTGCAAATATTTGCTTGTTTTGAAATGGATGCCTGCAACATGTTTCAAAAAAGCTGGGACAGAGCAACAAAAGACTGGGAAAGTTGATGAATGCTCAAAGAACACCTGTTTGGAACATTCCACAGGTGAACAGGTTAATTGGAAACATGTGAGTGTCATGATTGGGTATAAAAGGAGCATCCCCAAAAGGCTCAGTCATTCACAAGCAAAGGTGGGGTGAGCATCACCACTTTGTGAACAACTGTGTGAAAAAATAGTCCAACAGTTTAAGAACAATGTTTCTCAATGTCCAATTGCAAGGAATTTAGGGATTCCAACATCTACAGTCCATAATATAATCAGAAGATTCAGAGAATTTGGAGAACTTTCTACACGTAAGCGGCAAGGCCAAAAACCAACATTGAATGCACATGACCGTCAATCCCTCAGGTGGCACTGCATTAAAAACTGACATCAATATGGAAAGGATCTTACCACGTGGGCTCAGGAACACTTCACAAAACCATTGTCAGTTAACACAGTTCGCCCCTACATCTACAAGTGCACATTAAAACTCTACCATGCAAAGTGAAAGCCATACATCAACAACATCCAGAAACACCGCCACCTTCTCTGGGCCTGAGCTCATCTGAAATGGACAGATGCAAAGTGGAAAAGTGTGCTGTGATCTGATGAGTCCACATTTCAAATTGTTTTTGGAAATCATGGAAGTTGTGTCCTCCGGACAAAAGAGGAATAAGATCATTCGGATTGTTACCAGCGCAAAGTTCAAAAGCCAGCATCTGTGATGGTATGGGGGTGTGTTAGTGCCCATGGCATGGGCAACTTACACATCTCTGATGGCACCATCAATGCTGAAAAGTACATCCAGGTTTTGGAGCAACACATGCTGCCATCCAACATCTTTTTCAGGGACGTCCCTGCTTATTTCAGCAAGACAATGCCAAGCCTCATTCTGCACGCTTCGTAGTAAAAGAGTGTGGGTACTAGACTGGCCTGCCTGCAGTCCAGACCTATCGCTCATTGAAAATGTGTGGCGCATTATGAAGCGCAAAATATGACAACGAAGACCCCGGACTGTTGAACAACTGAAGTCGTACATCAAGCAAGAATGGGAAAGAATTCCACCTACAAAGCTTCAACAATTAGTGTCCTCAGTTCCCAAACGCTTATTGAGTGTTGTTAGAAGGAAAGGTGATGTAACACAGTGGTAAACATACCACTGTTCCAGCTTTTTTGAAACGTGTTGCAGGCATCCATTTCAAAATGAGCAAATATTTGCACAAAACAATAAAGTTTATCAGTTTGAACATTAAATATCTTGTCTTTGTGGTGTATTCAATTGACTATAGGTTGAAGAGGATTTGCAAATCATTGTATTCTGTTTTTATTTACATTTTACACAACTTCAACTTCACTGGAATTGTTAACTCAAGAGTTTTTCATTGAACAAACTCAACATTCTTGAGCAAAATGCAGTAGCTTTGTCCCTTTAATAACAATTGTCCCTCTACTGATGCCACACCTCCACAAAGTGCACTGCCATTTATTTGACTGTTCTTATTTTGTCAAGCTGCTTGACAGATTGTTGTTCCTGAACTGTTTCTCTCCTGTGTACCTGCCTATTAAACAATAATTAATTCCTATGCACTTTAGCAATTAATTTGCTCTTTAGCTGTTAATTTGCACTTTAGCTGTTTATTTGCAATAATATTTTGCCTGTTTCTGTGGAATGTTTTATATTTAAAAGAGGCAAATTTAACAGAAAGACAAATTCAACTCAATTATTGTATTTTCAGAAGTATAAGCTCCCAAACTACTTAAAAAACTAATTAGAGAGACTGTGCAATTTAAACTCTGAAAAAAATCATATGATTGTTACTTACAATAATATTAGCATGTTGCAGATGGGGATCCATGATAATGTAAAAAAAAAAAAAAATAGCTGACATTTTTCAAGGGTGGTAATAAATTATACAAAGTTTCTATAATGTCTTTAACTGAAACTGCAGGAAATTAAAATGAGAAAGTTTTGTGACTAATTGTATTTATTATTTGGTACATTTAGTTGATGTCATGTTTTACAGCTGGCGAGGTTGAGATATTTCCTTTTTTTCAGAGCTTGTGTGGTTACCAGGACCTCATTAATGGTGATATCAATGTCCATTATTCACTGTTGTTAGCTAATATCCCTAATTTCTCCAAAAATATTAGTCCTAACAACTTAATGTTTTTGCACTGTTCATCCTTGACCCAAAGTACATAACCAAACGGGAAATGTCAACTCTCCCCAGTTTCTCCATGATCGAACTTATACACACGCACACACGGACAGAGAGGTCACTTGGTTTTTAATATATAAAATATAAGAACTACTTATATCGATCTTTCCCAGGAATCAAAGCACTAAACAAAATTAATTCCAAGAATAAAAGTATAAATGCTGATCAGTGTTGCCACAAGCTGCTGCTGACAACTGAATGTAACTAATAAAGTAACTAGCAATCTAATTTAGGTACTTTCAAAATTGAATAATCAGTAAGTAATAAATTACTCTTTCAAGGAGTAATCAGTAATCAGATTACTTTTTCAAAGTAACTGTGGGAACATTGATGCCGATTTTAAAACGTACCCTATAACAAATGCAGAAAAATCACAAATTAAAGAGCTGCTAATAAAGAAAACGGGTGTAATTTATGCTCCAAAAAAATACTGCACTTGGTTTTACTAAAGAATGTTATGTTTAGTGGGCAGCACAGTGGCTTAGTGGTTAACACTGTTACCTCACAGCAAGAAAGTCATGGGGTTGATTCTCATCTGTGGCGTTTCTGTGTGGAGTTTGCATGTTCTCCCCGTGTTTGTGTGGGTTCTCTCCGTGTGCTCTGGCTTTCTCCCACATCCAAAGACACACAGGTTAGGTGGATTGGAAACATTAAATTGTCCGTAGGTGTGCGTGTGGGTGTGAATGTGTTTGTTTGTTTGTTTATATGTGGCCCTGTGACAGACTGATGTCCTGTCCAGGGTACTCTGCCTCCTGCCCTAGGACAGCCCCTGTCACCCTTAATTGGAGTAAACAGGTATAAAAAATGGACAGATGTTATGTTTAGTAGTAACTTAAGTTGACTATGTTCTTCTTATATTCTTAATTTTAATTAGTTGAACATAACAGTATTATAGTAAATTGGTTCAATATAAGAATAAGCTATGAAAACAAACTAATCTAATTGAGTTGAATATACACAATTCATTCAAGTATAATTTATTTGATTTGATTGGGTCCATATTTTAAAAAATAATATATCCTAGTTACTTAACACATTTGTTGACGAATCACTTGACATTCTGATTCCTCTGTGATTCTGATTGTATATTATGGACGTTATACAAATGGTATGTGGAATCCAAGCATAATGCTGCATTCAAGACGGCAGCAAACTTAGAAAATCCAATTTGGAAAAGCGTGTATTTACACCATGAACTCAGAAGACATTATCGATGCCCCCAGTAACATATTGTCACTTTGTTGTTGTGTTTACGAGGAACACATAAATAAGTTATTACAGCTGCTTGCCATGGGTGAGAGATGGAAAATGAAATGGATGATTTATATCTGCAGTCTTGACTATAATATTGACAACTTCTCTGATTTATTAAGAATGCAGACATACTTACAACTGTAAATGATTTGATGAAAGTAATTAAACAGCATTTGTAATATTAATAATGGAGGATAGTTTTTATGACATCAAGATGAATAAAACAGAACACTGGATTTCAGTCTAATAAATATATGTAGTCCCAAGTACATTAAATTAAATTATCTTGCATGGATGTGCTTTATTTGAGTTGGGGATACATATATTTATTAGATGGAAATCCTGCACATAATTGAATTGAGTTCATCCAATGAGCCATTTTTGTGTACCTCATATTTACATTGTCTTCTGAATTGGAGCCCATGTCTGACTTTATATGTCATGAACGCAACATATGTATGTACCTTTCTACCATATCATGGTAATGCAACATGGCAGCGCCCATGAGGGGGGGCCGCTCCCATATGAAGGCCTCATTCTAGCTCATGAAAACATATTGAAGGCATTGTTGCAGAATTAAACACTATTGAACAGATGGATATGAAGGCTGTCACATTTCTGCTCATCACCGCCTCTAAACCCTACACACTGCAGCTTTAAGTCTGTCAAAAGAGTGCAGCTTCAAATATTGACCATTGATGGTGTTGTAAAGGTCAGAACAGGTTTTGTACAAGGCGCACACGCCTCCCCTCAATGCTCCACTGAAGCTGCATATTGACTCTAAATGATGGAGCACTTGAAGGCAAAAAAAAAAACAAAAAAAAAAACAGTGTGGCAAAAGAAATAGAAAAGAAAAAAAAGCCTGAATAAACCCTCACAACGCTTTTTAACTGAAATAATGATGTTGAGGAGGAGGGTGAGAATGACAGCTCTAAAGCAGATGGCTTCAAGTCTCAAGCTGCACACTTAAAATGTAAATTTATTTGCCAAAACATCCCCAACCAACAAACTATTTCAAAGCTGCGTCGCCTAAATCGTTTGCGCCCTTCGGGGGTCTACAGTGGGATGGAGAAGAAAGCACCACTCCCGTGACGCCCACAGCTCCACAGTGACATCACTGGCTTTGACGAGAATAAGCGCGGATGGGAGAAGAAGGGAGGCACCCCACTTATTAGATTTGGTCGGAAGGTCCTGTTCACAAATGAAGATGCTGCTGCGCGTCCGTGAGCCAGACTTGTGATGTGCGTAAGCGGAGCTGCAGAATCAGGGCATTCGGATAAACTCCAGAGGAGACGGGAGCACCGAGGAGCGACAAAAACCAACTCCATCCGCACGCACGCTGAAGCTGCGGTGCGGGAATCGTCTCGGACCTGAAGAAATGCGCGCGGTGGAAACGCTCCAATTTGACTGTTCTGGCTCGATTCTGAAAGCTGTCGCTTTGTGGAGCTGGGAAATATGCGCGCCTTCTCTAATTATTATTTACCATTTAATGTAAATGTTGCACGGAATTAACTTTCTTTCACTTTATAACAATTCGATAGTCGCACTTCAGATGTGAAGTTAAATTTTACGCGCATCGCAAATCAAGGACGCCCGATCGAACAAGTGTCCTAATTAATCAGCTCCACTCCTTTTTCCCCTTTAACAGACATCCTCGGGTATTTATTTTTTATTTTTTTATTTTTTGTAAATGCTCTAAAATTACATTCAGCCCCCCAAAGCGCCTCAGTGAATTATCCACCGCGAAACAAAGAGGAATCTGTCGTACAAGAAATAAGTTATAGATGATCGGACTGCAAATGTGCCAAGTCTGCTCCACAATAATCAGCATTACAGGATAGATTTAAAAAATCCTGTGTTGTTGGGGATCAAAGTGGCTAGAATTTGGAACTGATGAGCGGTGATCCGCATCTGAAGGCATCGCCCAGGACTCTGCGTGCGTAAAATGGACTTGGAAGAGCTGCGGTGGAAGATGCAAGGAAGTTAACGTTTTGTAAATAACAATACGGAAGCAAAACCAGAAGATCCAAGGTAAATATCAAGCACATAATACGTCATACTTCATTTGTTGTGGAAAAAAAGATGTCTGCTAATTAACTAACTTAAACTTTTTTTTTCAGCAATTAAATCTATTTTTGAATCACTGACAATTTTGGAAAAAGAAACCAAGCATGGCCACGCTTGTGAACACAGATTGTTCCATGGATGTGAACAGCAATGTGAGCCTAGGAGCATCTTTCCCCTGCAACAAGAGTGTCCTAAAGCTTGCGCCCTACTCCCCTGAAGCCACTGCAGCCTTTGCCACTGCTATCACTTTGATGGTCCTCTTCACCATTGTGGGGAACATCATGGTTATCATCGCTGTGCTGACCAGCCACTCACTACGAGGTCCACAGAATCTGTTTTTAGTGTCCCTGGCTGCTGCAGATATTTTGGTGGCTACACTCATAATCCCCTTCTCCCTTGCCAACGAACTGCTCGGCTACTGGTACTTCAAGTCTCTGTGGTGTGAGATCTACTTGGCACTGGATGTGCTGTTCTGCACCTCCTCTATTGTGCACCTGTGTGCCATCTCGCTCGACCGCTACCTGTCCATTTCCAGGGTCACCTACGGCCGGCAGCGGACAACAAGGCGCATCAAAGGCGCCATCGTGGTGGTGTGGCTCATCTCTGCCATTATCTCCTTCCCACCTCTGCTCTCACTCAACAAAAGTGAAGGAGGAGCGAAAGGGAGTGAGAGGGGTCCTCAGTGCCAGCTGAATGATGAACGCTGGTACATTCTTTACTCAACTATTGGCTCCTTCTTTGCCCCATGCCTCATTATGATCCTGGTCTACATAAGAATTTACCAAATCGCCAAGCAGAGAACAAGATGCCCACCAGGAGAGCCCAGGAAGGACGGCACCGGGTGTGCCACTCCACATCAAACTCCACGACATGAACAAGCCAGTGGAAAGGAGGACAAAGAAAACAGGCCTCCTTTAGCAAATAAATCCCCCAAAACCAGATCTCCAACACTGGCTATCACTCCTCCTTCCCAAGGAGACTGTCAGGCCTCCCACGGTCTCGTCCAAAATAATCTCCTGCACCCTCCATTGCTTTCTCCATCTTTGAGCCCTGACCCCTCCCCACATAATAATTCTCCCTCCGGCTCTTTGACCCCCTCCTCTGCACCTCAGTCTGGTCTAGCCAAGACTAGCGAACAAGAGAAGAAGACCAAGCGCAAGGCAGGAAAAAAAGCTGACAATAATAATGGCGATAGCTCAAGCACAGAGAGTGACATGGACCACAGTCAGAACGGAGGCAGAGGCAACGCTAGCACGGCAGGTTCACCTGCAGAAGGGGGCGTCCACTCCCCAACCCTAGTCAAACGCTATCGAGACATGGTCACCACATCTAAAGGGACTCACTTGGCACCAGGGAGGAGGTCAAAACCAGAGACCAGCCCTGGAGCGGCGAGGCGTAAAGCAATGATGAATCGAGAGAAACGCTTCACTTTTGTCCTAGCAGTGGTCATAGGCGTGTTCGTGGTGTGCTGGTTCCCGTTCTTCTTCTCCTACTCCCTTCAGGCAGTGTGCCCAGAGACTTGCACCATCCCTGGACCGCTCTTTACGTTTTTCTTCTGGATCGGTTACTGCAACTCCTCACTCAACCCAGTTATATACACCATATTCAACAAAGACTTCCGGAAGGCCTTTAAAAAAATACTGTGCAGACATACAAAGGGTACTTTCTTTTAATGTACAGACCCAAATTTTGCAGGCAAAAGATAAAAGAAGACACATAAAGACCACTACAAAGGGCTGTTTTAAATATGTGTTGAATGGTGGATTTTCCACTATAAAGCTGATAATGGAGGCACTCTTTAACCACCACAATGTGCACAAATTGAGCAGCCCAGACTGTAATATGTTTTTGCAGCTGATATTAATGGATATTGCTGGAACACAGTATGAGAGGACAATGAGTGTCGAAAAAAGAAAGAAAAAAAAAGCATTCTGGGCCTGACAGAAAAAGAAAAACCTGCTGGTTATTTACTCGTGGAGTATAGACAATTTCTAATCCAATATGACTTTTATAGACAACATGACTATTGCGAATGATAAAATGAGTAAAAAAGAAGAAAAGTGACCTTAAATTCTTATGAGCCCAGAGTGATTTATGTATCAATACAGAGCACAAGGAGCACACAAAGTTATTGGTGATTTCTTATGTCTGCAGCAGCTGCAGGGCAACCATGTGTTCCAAGGTTTAGCAGATGCACAGCAAGTCAGGCCTGCTGAAGATTGCAAAATGTGATAGCACTTAACACAGACAACAGCTCCCATTCAAACCAAAAATTCAGGATTTTTATTTGGAAACCCACAGGTCACACCTTGCTCCAGGCATGATATGGACCTAGGACCCCCAAGCTTGTTTTTTTTTTTTTTTTTACTGCTTTTTGTTTTTGTTTTTTCCTCCCCAGTGACACTGCACACTACTGACTTTAATGCAGAAATGCAGACTATCGAACATTTGGTGGATCTGAGAGAAAAAAAAATGACAGGAAGATAAAAACCATGCAGACAAGACAGCATGAGCTCATCATCTGCGGCTTGGTTTGTCTGCTTTTTTTCTTAAACTGATATATCAATATCAAAGGCCTGGATTGCACAATCATCCAACGAACTGCTGCAGCACACAAATTTAAATCTTTTGAAAATGACTTTGAGATAATTTGCAGAATCTCTACTAAGGACTGAAGAAGGAGATCTAGAATCTCTCTGCTGTAACGTGTGCACGTTGATTTCCAGAAGTCATGCTTCACCATGTATTCAGCTGTTTCAAACATTTTCTATTTAAGCGTAAAAGGCAGATGAACAATGCATTTATGGATGTGTGATGTTAACACAAATTATGCCTCCATGAGTTATTTTAAAAAGCGTTTAGGCGAGTCATTTTTTTAAATGCCTTTGGCATATTGCCTGCAGCAGACACATGGTGTGTTGGTTTGTTGCTGAGAGGCACAGATAAAAGATACCTTTTATTTTTCCTTGGAAAGACATGGATGCACTACCTTTTTGCTCATCATAAAAAAAAATGTGGCTATAACTGTGAGCAGCTCACAGGATTATTGACTCAATGGGACAAGGGCTGTCAGCGGCATCACTTCAATTTAATAATTGTCTAAATCTGCTGACCTGTGTGTGTGTGTGTGTGTGTGTGTGTGTGTGTGTGTGTGTGTGTGTGTGTGTGTGTGTGTGTGTGTGTGTGTGTGTGTGTGTGTGTGTGTGTGTGTGTGTGTGTGTGTGTGTGCGTGAGAGATCTGCAGCTGTAAAGTCCATAAGAATAGCAAGTGTATTTATTGCTGGTGACCCTTGGACAGATAGCCATGTGGCAGTTTCTGCTTTATGACTGAAATCAGTGAGCTGTAATTACATTGAGAGAGTCTTATTGAATTAAATGCAGCATTTGTCACTGACATTTATTAGTGATTACCATCAAAGCTCCAAAGAGCTTCGGGAGACCGACATGACTCAGTGATATCTGTGTGTAGTTGCTTTTAATGAAGCATTAGTTTATATGTGAGGAGAATCAAAGACAGAGAGCACTGATTTATTTTTATTTTTTTTTATGTCAGGTTTGTCCTCTGTTACGGTTTGTTATTCTGTTACTGTGCTTTTATTATGAAAGACAGGCACAGTTGAGTTGATCTAACAATAAGAGCACTGTAGAGATTTTTAATAAGTTGAACTTGATTGGTGCTGCTGGATTCTGGCTTTATGGAATTGAAGCATTTAAGCTTTTTTATGTTTGTGTTGACTGGAAAGAACGTGACATTTTTCCAAATGCAAGTACAATGGTAAAGTTGTCTTTACTGTTTATTCATGCTTATGTGGATTGTTCAATCAGGGGTATAAGCACATTCTCTGAAGTGCAATTTATCTTATATTGTAGGGGGCAGGGGGGGTGTGGTTTAGGCTCCCTCAGTGCTACTGTCATTAACTTTTCCTGATCATGCATTAAAGTGTTAACAGCAATCATACAGGTTTGGCTGGATGATTTACAGACCGGTAACACTACCACACGTAACTGATCCAATATCCATGAAATAGCCAATAAACACCAGAGTGCAAACCTCTGCCGAGGCATAATTTTTGATTTGCAACAGAATTTTTCAATTTCTAAAATAATAACTAAATTACTCTAATCCAGATTTGAATATAGGTTATATTGTGATTCTTCTGGAAACTGTGCTTGTGGATTTCATGTTATTATTAGATATGGTTTTCTTTATTTATTTTGAGGGAGGTGCTGAAGCTTATCCCAGCAGTCACAGGACAGCGTACGGCCTGGACAGAAAACCAGTCTAACACATGCGTTCACACCCGCATGCTCACCTACAGTTACCTAACCAGCAAATATATATATATATATATATATATATATATATATATATATATATATATATATACACTCAACAAAAATATAAACGCAACACTTTTGGTTTTGCTCCCATTTTGTATGAGATGAACTCAAAGATCTAAAACTTTTTCCACATACACAATATCACCATTTCCCTCAAATATTGTTCACAAACCAGTCTAAATCTGTGATAGTGAGCACTTCTCCTTTGCTGAGATAATCCATCCCACCTCACAGGTGTGCCATATCAAGATGCTGATTAGACACCATGATTAGTGCACAGGTGTGCCTTAGACTGCCCACAATAAAAGGCCACTCTGAAAGGTGCAGTTTTATCACACAGCACAATGCCACAGATGTCGCAAGATTTGGGGGAGCGTGCAATTGGCATGCTGACAGCAGGAATGTCAACCAGAGCTGTTGCTCGTGTATTGAATGTTCATTTCTCTACCATAAGCCGTCTCCAAAGGCGTTTCAGAGAATTTGGCAGTACATCCAACCAGCCTCACAACCGCAGACCACGTGTAACCACACCAGCCCAGGACCTCCACATCCAGCATGTTCACCTCCAAGATCGTCTGAGACCAGCCACTCGGACAGCTACTGGAACAATCGGTTTGCATAACCAAAGAATTTCTGCACAAACTGTCAGAAACCGTCTCAGGGAAGCTCATCTGCATGCTCGTCGTCCTCATCGGGGTCTCGACCTGACTCCAGTTCGTCGTCGTAACCCACTTGAGTGGGCAAATGCTCACATTCGCTGGCGTTTGGCACGTTGGAGAGGTGTTCTCTTCACGGATGAATCCCGGTTCACACTGTCCAGGGAAGATGGCAGACAGTGTGTGTGGCATCGTGTGGGGGAGCGGTTTTCTGGTGTCAATGTTGTGGATCGAGTGGCCCATGGTGGCGGTGGGGTTATGGTATGGGCAGGCGTCTGTTATGGATGAAGAACACAGGTGCATTTTATTGATGGCATTTTGAATGCACAGAGATACCGTGACGAGATCCTGAGGCCCATTGTTGTGCCATACATCCAAGAACATCACCTCATGTTGCAGCAAGATAATGCACGGCCCCATGTTGCAAGGATCTGTACACAATTCTTGGAAGCTGAAAATGTCCCAGTTCTTGCATGGCCGGCATACTCAATCAATCAATCAATCAATTTTATTTATATAACGCCAAATCACAACAAACAGTTGCCCCAAGGCGCTTTATATTGTAAGGCAAGGCCATACAATAATTACGTAAAAACCCCAACGGTCAAAACGACCCCCTGTGAGCAAGCACTTGGCGACAGTGGGAAGGAAAAACTCCCTTTTAACAGGAAGAAACATGTCACCCATTGAGCATGTTTGGGATGCTCTGGACCGGCGTATACGACAGCGTGTACCAGTTCCTGCCAATATCCAGCAACTTCGCACAGCCATTGAAGAGGAGTGGACCAACATTCCACAGGCCACAACTGACAACCTGATCAACTCTATGCGAAGATGTGTTGCAATGCATGAGGCAAATGGTCACACCAGATACTGACTGGTATCCCCCCCAATAAAACAAAACTGCACCTTTCAGAGTGGCCTTTTATTGTGGGCAGTCTAAGGCACACCTGTGTACTAATCATGGTGTCTAATCAGCATCTTGATATGGCACACCTGTGAGGTGGGATGGATTATCTCAGCAAAGGAGAAGTGCTCACTATCACAGATTTAGACTGGTTTGTGAACAATATTTGAGGGAAATGATGATATTGTGTATGTGGAAAAAGTTTTAGATCTTTGAGTTCATCTCATACAAAATGGGAGCAAAACCAAAAGTGTTGCGTTTATATTAGTTTTATATTTTTTTTTATAAATTTGCAAAAATTTCATTAACGTTTTTTCATATTGTCATTATGGGGTGTTGTTAGTAGAATTTTTAGGGGGAAAAAAATTACATAGGAAAATGTGGAAAATGTGAAATGCTGTGAATACTGTTTGGATGCACGTTAAATATCATCCAGACAAAAGTCCTCATATGCAGAGAAGTTTTGTTGCTCAAAGTTCCAATGAAATTACAGTTGGTGCTTAGAAATTGATTGTATATTTTAGAAAACCTACTCCTAATTTTGTGCACAAACTCCCGGAATACAGTCTGATCTTGTAGTCTTGTAGTCTTGATTTAATCTTGGACAATGAGCAGATGGCAGTCTGCAAGACTTCAACTCAATCCTCAAGGAAGCCACAACAAGTTTGTGGTAAAAGAAATTTAACAATATTTTATTGGAAAGCTTTTTGTTACGTCCACCAAGGACGGCGTTTATTTATTTGTCTGCCTGTCTGACTGTTAGCAGGATTACATCAAAACTACTGCATGGATGTTGACGAACTTTCCAGCACAGATATAGTATATATAAAGTTATATAAAGAAATATAAAGAAAAAAATTAAAGAAAAATTAACAGGTCTGTGTGAGCCAGAATTCTTGCTGATTAGCAGGTGTTCAAATACTTATTTGCAGCAGTAACATACAAATAAATTATTTAAAAAATCGTGATTTCCGGATTTTTTTTTTTCAGATTATGTCTCTCACAGTGGACATGCACCTAATGTAAGATGAAAATTTCAGACCCCTCCATGATTTTTAAGTGGGAGAACTTGCAAAACTGCAGGGTGTTCAAATACTTATTTTCATCACTCTATATATATGTAGGATTATGTCAAAACTATGGATTCTGACCAAATTTGCACCACCATAGATAGATATTAGGGTACAGACGACTCGTATTTTCTGTACCTTCGACAGTCAATTATTTGGCTGCAGAAACACCCTCACTGAATCATTTGTGCCTACAAATTTCTGGGCCTGACGTTTCCTATACAGCTCAACCTGTCACCTTACACGAGTCACAGAGAACAGCTATAAAAGGCCTAAAGCAGCACATGAGCCAAATCTGGAGCCAGAAAATCAGTACAGTCTCCAAGTACTTGTTTTTCTCTTACTGTCTCATTGGCGAGGTCCTCCAACAATGCCAGCAGCCATTGTAACACATGACTATTATGCACAGCTCCAACTATTTAGAGCAGCCACAATCAACAAAAACAAGACCTCAAAGGGGAATGTGCTGTGTTTTCAGCATTCATTCCCAAACGAGAATGAAATCTCTAAATCTTCTGGGACCCACCCAAATCTTTAATCACAATTCTTAAAGACACCTGAGACTAACATGGATTATTTCCACACATATGGGCATCTAGGTCAGATAAATAAAGAATTACATATAATTTATATCTCATGTCTTTTTTATTACTTCTGATTACATTTTTAAATCTAAAGTAATTTTCGGGAAATTTAATCTTCATTTGTTAAATTTAAGCTTTATTATTTAAGCTTCTGCAGTACTTTCGCAGCCCAACACGGGGCTGTAGCCCATAATTTGGGAATCAGTGCTATATTGTATTTTAAATGTGTTTATCATAAATACCAGCCCTCCCTGATGTCTCTGAGCATTTCAGAATATTTTTTTTGTTTTTGTTTTTCAGTTAACATCAAAGTCTTGTCAACATTTTAGGAAGCACTGGAAAATACCAGAACAAATGATAAACTCAATATTATACATCATTTCCATCCAGTAAATATATGTGGCCCGAACTCAAAGAACATCCGTCATATACAATTTAATTTAACTGACTTGGGACTTCAAATATTTATGTTTATCCAATGAGGGTTTTCTTTCTGAGTGCACGTAATGTTTTGCTGTAACCATTATACCCCCATCACACATAGCCGGAATCACGCAGAACGGCGTTGGAATTATGAATCGACGCCCATCCGAAAAGTGTCCGATTTCAGTTCCAAAACGTTCTGACAGCCATCTGCGGAAGTCGACACAATTGGTCAAAATCGGCCGGCGGCCCCTAGTGTGATGCACATGTTCAAAACTCTTGGGGGGCGGTCGAGATGGGACACCTATCCAACGGTGGTCCATGTGCAATCTGAGGACCATCTGACTGCAATTTACATATTCGGATGGCAGCAAAATGGGATTTGAAAATGATTTGAGTACATACGAGGGAACCTCGAGATGGATCTGGCATTGCAAAGCCTGCCGGTATGACCTGCACGTGCAACGTATAATAATGTCCACCCCAACCCCCCCACCTCCACCCCCACCCCACTGGAGAGCAAAGGAACTGTTGAAATGTATGTGCTACGCTTCATCATGATAATAATTATGAATTATTATCATGTACAGTGAATGTGAACAGCAGCTATCAAACCAAAAGCACTGTGTGTTACTGCGTGCACGCTGCTGCCAATCTGAACAAGCTGTTATATCCACAATAGATCTTACAGTACAGATATGTGTCCATTCCTTCAAATGGGCGACGTAAGTAATGTGAACTATTGTCTCCATCATAACTGCATATAACACGGGCAGCTGCGTCTCTCTGTCGTATGGAGTACCGCATCATTGCACACGTTAGGCTCGGAGCTGGACGGATCTCACGCTGTAATACAACCCCAATTCCAATGAAGTTGGGACGTTGTGTAAAATGTAAATAAAAACAGAATACAATGATTTGAAAATCCTCTTCAACCTATATTCAATTGAATACACCACAAAGACAAGATATTTAATGTTCAAACTGATAAACTTTATTGTTTTTGTGCAAATATTTGTTCATTTTGAAATGCCTGCAACACATTTAAAAAAAGTTGGGATAGGGCAACAAAAGACTGGGAAAGTTGATGAATGCTCAAAGAACACCTGTTTGGAACATTCCACAGGTGAACAGGTTAATTGGAAACAGGTGAGTGTCATGACTGGGTATAAAAGGAGCATCCCCAAAAGGCTCAACTGTTCACAATCAAAAATGGGATAAGGATCACCACTTTGTGAACAACTGCGTGAAAAAAATAGTCCAACAGTTTAAGAACAATGTTTCTCAACGTTCAATTGCAAGGAATTTAGAAATTCCATCATCTACAGTCCATAATATAATCAGAAGATTCAGAGAATCTGGAGAACTTTCTACATGTAAGCGGCAAGGCCGAAAACCAACATTGAATGCCCGTGACCTTCGATCCCTCAGGCGGTATTGCATTAAAAACCGACATCATTGTTGGGAAGGTGTCGTAGCACGGACCCACAACAGGGGGCGCAAATGAACGGACAATGAATAAGCCAAAAAGTAACAATTTAATGTTGTGATAATACACAACTAAATACACAGAATTTGCTAAGTCAATTGACACCAGGTGACGTGTGGGCAGGCTTGAAGATAGAAGACCCCCGACGAGAGAGAAGCCGCGTCCCACACGGCTTCCACCACCAACGGCCTGAAGAACACCGGAGCCGCCAAGTCCCGAGTCCCCAGGTGGCCTCTGTCTTTGGCTGTCGACCCTGGTACTGCTGGCA
This sequence comes from Thalassophryne amazonica, assembly GCF_902500255.1. Taxonomy (NCBI): domain Eukaryota; kingdom Metazoa; phylum Chordata; class Actinopteri; order Batrachoidiformes; family Batrachoididae; genus Thalassophryne; species Thalassophryne amazonica. The sequence goes on from NC_047107.1 coordinate 81,292,458, forward strand.
GAAAGCAGAGACAAGATGAATGAGTGTGAGTCCGCACACTCAGTAATCCACAGTCTGCACACAGTTAGGAGGGAGCACCTCCACCTCCAATCACACACTCGTGCAGCTCCTGATTAACCACTTATCTGGTTTGGGGTGTGAGGCGAAGCCGTCGCTGTCACACCAAACGCCAATCCCACAGATAAGGAAAACACCAGGAAAACAGCTGCAACAGAAGTTCAGATTATTACACAACGTATGAGTCAGCAGGGAAATTACCTCTTCAGTAGTCGATTTCTCGGCGAGGAGGTTGAGTTGCAGTCCGGCCTTTATGGTGATGATGATGATGATGATGAACGAGTGACAGCTGGTGCAGAGGATGAATGACAGCTGTCACTTCTTCTGGGTCTGGCGCCCTCTCGTGCTTGGAGCCCGCACTCCAAGCAGGGCGCCCTCTGGTGGTGGTGGGCCAGCAGTACCTCCTCTTCAGCGGCCCACATAACAATCATTGTGTAAAGGATCTTACCGCGTGGGCTCAGGAACACTTCAGAAAACCATTGTCAGTTAACACAGTTCATCACTACATCTACAAGTGCAAGTTAAAACTCTACCATGCAAAGCGAAAGCCATACATCAACAACATCCAGAAATGCTGCCACCTTCTTTGGGCCCAAGCTCGTTTGAAAGGGACAGACGCAAAGTGGAAAAGTGTGCTGTGGTCTAATGAGTCCACATTTCTACTTGTTTTTGGAAATCTTGGAAGTCGTGTCCTCTGGACAAATGAGGAAAAAGACCATCCAAATTGTTACCAGTGCAAAGAACAGCTCTTTACTCTCACAAGAATCCTGGAGGGTGCCTGGGAGTATGCCCACCCAGTCTACATATGTTTTCTGGACTTGTAGAAGGTGTATGATTGGGTACCCCGGGAGATACTGTGGGAGGTGCTGCAGGAGTATGGAGTGAGGGGGTCCCTTCTCAGGGCCATCCAACCCGAGTGTGTTCGGGTGCTCGGCAATAAGTCAGACTTGTTTCCGGTGGAGGTTGACCTCCGCCAGGGCTGTGCCTTGTCACTAATCCTGTTTGTGATATTCATAAAAATTCAGTAAGGTATATCTTATATATTATATTCCAATTCTAAGGTGGAACTATGCCAGTATAGAAAGGTATATCTAAATATCTAAAAAGGAAGAGTAAAATAGGAGAGTAGAAAAGAGTAGAGTAGATCCACTTAGGTGCCTGGTCTTGAGAACCAGGAATCATGGTGTAGACAGGGGAGGAGGGTTGGTGGGCTCAGGGTCCCATCACTGCTTCTTGCAGATTATGTGGTCCTGTTGGCTTCATCGGCCGGTGACCTCCAACACACACTGGATCGGTTTGCAGCCGAGTGTGAAGCAGCTGGGTTGAGGATCAGCACCTCTAAATCTGAGACCATGGTTCTCAGCAGGAAACTGATGGATTGCCTACTCTGTGTAGGGAATACGGCCTTGCCCCAAGTGAAGGAGTTCAAGTACCTCTGGGTCATTTTCACAGGTGTGGGGACGATGGAGCATGAGATCCGCCGGAGAATCTGTGCAGCAGGGGCAGTATTGCATTCGCTCTACTGTACTGTTGTGACGAAAAGGGACCTGAGCCAATATGCGAAGCTCTCGATCTACTGGTCAATCTTCGGTCCTCCTCTCACCTATGTTCATGAGGGCTGGGTTATGACCGAAAGAACTAGATCGATGGTACAATCGGCTGAAATGGGCTTCCTCAGGAGGGTGGCCGGTGTCTCCCTTTGAGATAGGGTGAGAAGTTCGGTCATCCGTGGGGAGCTCGGAGTAGAGTCGCTGCTACTTCGCATTGAAAGAAGCCAGCTGAGGTGGTTCGGCATCTGGTAAGGATGCCTCCTGGGAGCCTCCCTGGGGAGGTGTTCCAGGCACGTCCATCTGGGAGGAGACCCTGGGGAAAACCCAGGACTAGGTGAAGAGATTATACCTCCACACTGGCCTGGGAATGGCTCGGGATCCCCCAGTCAGAAGTGGTCAGTGTGGCCTGGGAGAGGGAAGTCTGGGGTCCCCTGCTAGAGCTGTTGCCCCGACCTGAACCCGGAAAAGTGGTTGAAGATGAGTGAAATGATGAGATGATGTGATTTTTATTCGGTAAAAACTCATACCATCATACCAGTTCAGAATGGAAAAATTATGCTATGTGATGCTGTTTATGCTATGCTAACAACAGTTGGCTTGTTCTGAGCTTCTTCTATGCTGTGCTTTCTTCTTCTGTACGTTGCTGCCCCAGTGGTTAACAAAAGGTAATCAGAGGCAGCACAGTCCCTAAAACATGAAAAGGCCACATTTCATCAAATATGCATTTGAAGAAGTGCTACCTTGGGCTTATTCTAACTTATCTTTGAAAATGAATGTGTACATTAAACAAAGAATTGTATCAAATTGCATTGTATCACACTGCATCAAATCAGTTTATACAGAGTAAAAGTAAAATTCCTGAATCATATCGTGACTTCATAATCCAAGTTACAGCAATGTTTTTGAGTTCTGCTAACTTGATTCGCTTTACTGTGCATCTGTTATTGGTTTTAAGCTGTTTCAAACCAAGGCTTACTTTATTGTTATTATTATTTTTTAGATTATTTGATTGTGATTTGGATCCACATCAGAATTCTGGCTACAGTTTAATTTTCCCCTGATGTGTGCAGCTGCAGTAGTAAAGATATTACTGCTGAGCCTGATGCTGCCCATGATAATAATGTGACTGTTTTGTTGTCTCTTGATTACTTTCTTTGGTGACACAAGGAGGCATAACATCATGTCATGTTTAAAAAAAAAAAATAATTAAAACCATGGGCGTAATTATGTCCATGGGGACAGTAAATAAGTTGCATCCCTAATTTAATGACATCACCATACAGCACAATTCAAACTACTCATACTTCCTGTGGGAGAAGTGTTTCCCTTTTGGTACAACTTTATAAAATGTTACCTTTATCAAAGTGGCTTTGTCAACACCCACCCCTCTCTCTTTCTCTCTCTCTTTCTCTCTCTCTCTCACACACATGCACACACACATAGGCGCACACACGTACGCGCAGTCATGCTGAGCGCCAGTCTGTTAAACAGCTGCAGACTTCTAAAGTGATTCTAATTATTACTGCCTCTAAAAATGACATTTTTATCACACATTTTACAAAACGAAAGTGCATTTTAATTCCTGCACCTTCAAAAAGGGAGCAAGCCAGAGTGGCTGCCTATGTTCTGTCTGTCATTTTTCATCCTGCCTCTTGGGTGTTTTTCAACAGCCAAATTACAGAGTGAGGAAATCTATCTGGCCTTATAACATGGAGGAGATTGGAAATGGAAATGCTGAGCGCTGGAACACCCTGCAAACACATACATATTCATGCTGTAGAGCACGCCATCTATCATAAATTTGAAAACGGAACCTAATGTGATGTTGTCTGTGTAACTGCTGCACATATGCGAGTGCATCCGTGTAGGCCTGTCCGTGCATATATGAGTATGCATTTTAGTTTCTTGAGGCAAGCAGCTTTTGTGAATAATAAACCAAGATCAGTCCATTTTTTTTCTTTTTTTGCTGAGGCTAGCAAATGCAGTGGCTGAAGGATGAAGTGGGAAAACAAATGTGTGCTTGGGCATGATAACTTATCTGATAACACCCATGAATATGGAAATTAAACTGAGAAGACAGAAAAGTGAGACATCACTTAAGCCACCTCTTTGAACTGCCTACGGTACAGAAAGAGGAGCTCAGAGGCTTCACTCTTGGTTGGGTAACGTTGAGACATCCCCAAACTGCCTATTAAAAAAAAAAAAAAATCAATTATAATTCACCGTCGGCTCCATGACCTCAAATATAACAAGCTGTCATGACAAGCCTGTGTGTGTGTTGTGCATCATGCATATTTCATGACACGAACACAATATGTGACACTTGTTTGCAGAAGAGTGTGTTCAGTAAGCATGTGTAGGTTTGTGCTATTTGTCATCTTCTCACTCCTCACAAATCTCTCTCTGTTTGCTGGAAGCCATCAATACTGTGCCACTTCTGCAGCGTCCTACTTCTCAGGTCCCTATGCGGTGCAAGATATTCCGCTCACATCTTCAACTGCCATCGCATCCCAGTGGACTGAAGTTGGGCTCCCAATCTGCACTGTTAGACTACACAACTTACCACCATTTTTTCAGGAAGCAGCATTTTTGAGTAGAAGTTGGGATCCACTCTTTTTGATGAGTTCAGATGAGTATCCAGTACGGATAAAGCATTTTTGACGAGTACGAGCATGATACGAGTAAAACTCAGCAATATCTGTGCTCATGCTGATGGAAAATCCTGATTGGGTAACTGACTGTCTTCACGCTCTGTGATTGGCCAGTCACACACAGCGCCCACCCCTCCCTACACAGACACATCTCTGCACCCAGACCTGACTCTCGCACACACAGACAGGAACTGATCTCTCTTTCTGTGCTTGGCTTGACTCTACCTCACGTTGCTCTCACAGCACTCCTTAGGTTTTCTTCAGTTCGCCTCTGTTACGGTTTGTATGATATTTAAAGTTACTTGGTGAACTTGTGCTTGGTGAACAGAGCTGAAAACGGCTCGTGTTGTGTTGGTCACTGGCTCCACTCTGGTCATTTTTTTTTAAATGTTTGTTTGCTCTTAGTTTGGTGGATGATATAAATTCAGTTGGAAAACTTTGTGCGTACTGAACACGGTGCTTTTGAGAAGAATACAGTAAATAAGGGTGACATATTATTTCCCTGTTTGCCATCACTGGATGTTTGCATGAATTACCAAGTTCACACAGATCATTAAAAAATAAACAGTCTTAGAACAACCTCTCTCTCTCTTCCTCTCACTCAGTCACACACACATGCACACAAACACACACAGACACATTAATCAACATTGTTTAACTTTATGTGGAAAAAAAATGCCAAGAACGTTAGGTTGTAAAACTAAATAAATAATTGAAAAATAAAAATCCTAAAATTAAAAAAATCTAATAAAAAAGAAAGTTGTGTTGAGTATGGCAACTCTTGTTCATGCATACCTAGTAGTTCATAATTTCCTACTATGCATGAGTGCGTACGAAACCGTCGCAGCGGGAACACAGTGCGAGCAGCTGGAGCATGTATAACCACATTGCGCAGCTGCTGTGAAAAAAAAACAACATGCCGTACAGAGGATTCAAACCTGCAGTTTACAAAAGTTCTGATTGCCAACCAGAACCGTGCGTATGTGTGTGTGTGTGTATATATATATATATTAGATGGTTGTGATGACACTGTATCCCATTATCCCATGGTATTTTATTTTATTCTATTTTATGTATTTATTTATTTATTTTTGGCTAACTTATTTTCTATGTGTTTTTCTGTATTGGGTGGTTATTGTGTTTTGTGTGCCAGTACACAAGCTGCTGAAACTAATTGCCCCTGGTGGGATGAATAAAGTCGTCTAAGTCTTGTTGTGTGTTGGGGGGTTTGGCTGGACATTTTGGTGTTTTCTTTTCTTTGCTCTCCAGGTGGTATGCAAACTGGTTTTTTGTCTGTGGAGAAGGTGCTGGCAGAAGAGTCCTTCACCCTCATCAGCATAATTAGCTGCACCTGTGGAGGATGTTTACGTGCAGGCCTACTGACTCGCAGCACCTGTGGATGATGCTCACGTGTAAACTTAAAGACTTTCAGCTGAAGCAGATAATTAGATGGCGTTCTGCATTTAAGCCATGAGTGGTTCAAGCAGAATTGCCGGGAACTCGACCTTGTGACGTTCGTTTGTGAGACGCTGAGGACCGCGCCTGGGTTTGACACATCGTGCCTGCAAAGGAGGACGGGTGAGGGACACATGCTGTCAGCACACATCAGAGGTGATTGATTGTCTGGATAAGTGTTAATAGTAATTTGGTATTTTGTTACGCAGTATATTTGAACATTGATGAGAATTGTGCAGCTCGCTTCTCATGGCCGTGGCGTGCGGACTGATGATCCTCCACCTGTTGTGAGAAGCTGCTCATTTACATAAAGCTTAAAGTCAGACCTGAATGTATTGCTGATAGTGTGTGCCTTTTGAAGGATATTAGTGGTAGCTGTTGACTTACCTCACCTCTTCTATCCTTCACAGAGTCAGTTTGTCGTGTCCACCTGGGGGGTGTTTGGCGGTGAATTTGAGTCCAGAAGTGCCGGGCTTCGATCCCTTTGGGCGCTGGAGAGCGCGCCGTCCTTCACTCCGCCAGAAAAACCATATATTATGTTGTACACAATTATTACACAGAAAGAGAAATAAATGTTTTGTTTTTGGAACCGCTTTCTGGTTATTTAGCGCTGGATTCAGTCAGACGCAGGTCCGCTCCTCAACCCGCGTCGGCACATAACAGTAGTTCCCGGCCATTTTAAAATGAACCCAGCGGCAGAAGCGGTTCCGTTTGCCGAAAGAGTTCAAGAACACTTGGAGAAAATATGGGAGCAATTACTGTTGTGTGGGCCGCTGAAGAGGAGGTACTGCTGGCCCACCACCACCAGAGGGCGCCCCTGCCTGGAGTGCGGGCTCCAGGCACCGGAGGGCGCTGCCGCCTCACAGGAGCAGCCAGGGTGACAGCTGTCACCCATCACCTGAGACAGCTGATATCACTCAACAGGGAGGTATATCAGCAGGACGGCATCTCCACCTCATGGCCGAGATATCCTGTACCGGTTCATCTTCGTATATCTGGACGACATACTCATCTTTTCTCCGGACCCTGAGACCCATGTTAAGCATGTACGTCAGGTCCTGTAGCGGTTGTTGGAGAACCGGCTGTTTGTGAAGGGCGAGAAGTGTGAGTTCCACCGCACGTCTTTGTCCTTCCTGGGGTTCATCATCTCCTCCAACTCCGTCGCTCCTGATCCGGCCAAGGTTGCGGCGGTGAGAGACTGGCCCCAACCCACAAGCCGTAGGAAGCTGCAACAGTTCCTCGGCTTTGCAAATTTCTACAGGAGGTTCATTAAGGGCTACAGTCAGGTAGTTAGCCCCCTGACAGCCCTGACCTCGCCAAAAGTTCCCTTCACCTGGTCGGATCGTTGCGATGCCGCGTTCAAGGAGTTGAAACGCCGGTTCTCGTCTGCACCCGTTCTGGTGCAGCCCGATCCTAGCCGCCAGTTAGTGGTTGAAGTGGACGCCTCGGACTCAGGGATAGGAGCCGTGCTGTCCCAGAGCGGGAAGACCGATAAGGTCCTTCACCCGTGTGCCTATTTTTCCCGCAGGTTGACCCCGGCCGAACGGAACTATGACGTCGGCAATCGAGAACTCCTTGCGGTGAAAGAGGCTCTTGAGGAGTGGAGACATCTGTTGGAGGGAACGTCCGTGCCATTCACGGTTTTCACTGACCACCGGAACCTGGAGTATATCAGGACCGCCAAGCGGCTGAATCCCAGGCAAGCCTGCTGGTCACTGTTCTTCGGCCGTTTTGACTTCCGGATCACCTACCGTCCCGGGACCAAAAACCAAAAATCAGACGCTTTGTCCCGGGTACATGAAGATGAAGTCAGAACGGAGTCGTCGGATCCCCCGGATCCCATCATCCCGGAGTCCACTATCGTGGCCACCCTCACCTGGGACGTGGAGAAGACCGTCCAGGAGGCCCTGGCACGAAACCCGGACCCCGGAACCGGGCCGAAGAATAGACTCTACGTCCCACCAGAAGCTAGGGCTGCTGTTCTGGACTTCTGTCACGGTTCTAAGCTCTCCTGTCATCCTGGGGTGCGAAGAACCGTGGCAGTCGTCTGGCAGCGCTTCTGGTGGGCATCCCTGGAGGCCGACGTCCGGGGTTACATCCAGGCCTGTACCACCTGCGCCAGGGGCAAGGCCGACCACCGCAAGACATCGGGGTTGCTACAGCCGCTGCCCGTGCCTCATCGCCCCTGGTCTCACATCGGCCTGGATTTTGTCACGGGCCTTCCGCCGTCCCAGGGAAACACCGTCATCCTCACGATAGTGGACCGATTCTCCAAGGCGGCCCACTTCGTGGCCCTCCCGAAGCTACCAACGGCCCAGGAGACAGCGGACCTCCTGGTCCACCACGTCGTCCGTCTGCATGGGATACCATCAGACATCATCTCCAATCGCGGTCCCCAGTTCTCCTCGCACGTCTGGAGGAGCTTCTGCCGGGAACTGGGGGCCACGGTCAGTCTCTCGTCCGGGTATCACCCCCAGACCAACGGGCAAGCAGAACGGGCCAACCAAGAGATGGAGCAGACCCTACGTTGTGTGACAGCCGCGCACCCGACAGCCTGGAGTACCCACCTGGCCTGGATCGAGTACGCCCACAACAGTCAAGTATCATCAGCCACCGGCCTCTCCCCTTTTGAGGTGTGTTTGGGGTATCAGCCCCCGTTGTTTCCGGTGGTTGAGGGAGAGGTCGGTGTGCCCTCGGTCCAGGCCCACCTACGGAAGTGCCGTCGGGTGTGGCGTGCCGCCCGTTCTGCTTTGTTGAAGGCCCGGACGAGGGCGAAGACCCATGCAGACCGGCGGCGGACCCCGGCTCCCACGTATCGTCCTGGGCAGGAAGTGTGGTTGTCCACCAAGGACATTCCCCTACAAGTGGACTCCCCGAAACTACAGGAACGATACATTGGTCCGTTTAAAATTCTCAAGGTCATCAACCCCGCCGCAGTGAGGCTTCAGCTTCCGGCCTCACTGCGGATTCATCCAGTATTCCATGTTTCCAGAATCAAACCTCATCACACCTCACCCCTCTGCACTCCGGGTCTGACACCACCTCCTGCCCGGATCATCGACGGCGAGCCGGCTTGGACTGTGCGCCGGCTCCTAGACGTCCGACGGATGGGCCGGGGTTTTCAGTATCTGGTGGACTGGGAAGGGTACGGCCCCGATGAACGCTCCTGGGTGAAGAAGAGCTTCATCCTGGACCCGGCCCTCCTGGCCGACTTCTACCGTCGCCACCCGGACAAGCCTGGTCGTGCGCCAGGAGGCGCCCGTTGAGGGGGGGGTCCTGTTGTGTGGGCCGCTGAAGAGGAGGTACTGCTGGCCCACCACCACCAGAGGGCGCCCCTGCCTGGAGTGCAGGCTCCAGGCACCGGAGGGCGCTGCCGCCTCACAGGAGCAGCCAGGGTGACAGCTGTCACCCATCACCTGAGACAGCTGATATCACTCAACAGGGAGGTATATCAGCAGGACAGCATCTCCACCTCATTGCCGAGATATAGCTCTACCAAGGAGGTAACGAACTCAGCCAGCCATACGGATTAATCCATTGTTGCTTGTGTGTAAACCGACTGAAGACTGAAAAGGACGTAATTGGATAAGTACTCTTATTCCCACATTACAGCGTTGTTTCTGAGTAGAGGTGGAGGTAGTGTTTTTCACCCCACGTATTGTTGGGTGCAGCCTCACCCAAATCTGACTGTTTTCTGTTCCTCGCCAGCAGTACCGGATCCGACGAACGGAGGCAGTGATCACCTGGGAGTTCGGGACTTGGCGGCTCCAGTATTCCCGGGGTTCGGTGGCAGAGGAAATCGGGTGGTTCCGGTTCGACTTGGACAGACGTCTCCTATCGTCGAGCCTGCCCACACGACACCGTTGGAATTCGACTTGTGACCAAAATTGTAATTTGTTGTGTTTGTTGTGCGTGTTCACAACAGTAAAGCTTTGTTATTTGACTTTCTTCATTGTCCGTTCATTTGCGCCCCCTGTTGTGGGTCCGTGTACTGACACTTTCCCAACAAATTACAGCATCTCGCAAACCAAATCAAACAAACAGATGCCCGCGTTACAAAGCTTGCAGCGCAAGCCGTTCCGCTTCCTGCTGCTCCAGCTGCGGCACCATCGATACCGGTGCAGATAACTCCGTCACCCAGAGATTCGGCTTCCGGAGCCTTATGCGGGAAACGTTGAAGCTTGTGCTCCGTTTTTGATGCAATGTTCTCTGGTTTTTGCTCAGCGACCGGCTTCCTTCCCTTCTGATGGTAGCCGTGTCTCATATGTGACAAATTTGCTCCGAGGTGACGCCTTAGCATGGGTCACTGCGTTGTGGAGTAATAATTCTCCATTGTTAGGATCCTTTAAGGATTTCTCCCGGGAGTTCCGATTGGTTTTTGACCATCCGGTGAAAACAAATACCGTTGCCCAACGGTTGCTGAATCTCAGGCAGGGGAGGCGGAGTGCGGCGGATTATTCCGTGGATTTCCGAATTTTTTCTGCTCAGTCCGGTTGGAATACCGCAGCTTTAAGAGGAGTGTTTGTGGATAGTTTGAACGATTCATTAAAAGACGAGCTAGCAGTCCGTGACGAACCAAATGATTTAGATGAGCTAATATCTTTGGTTATTCGTCTGGATGATCGGATAAAGGAGCGTGGACGCGAGAGAGGGCGGACTTCGGAGCGGGTCTTTTCGTCTCGGGGCTTTCCCCGACACAGATCTGGGCCGCCTCTTCTTCGCCCCACTGTGACTCCTCCGACGGGACCTCTGGCTCCTCTTGCGGATGAGCCCATGCAGCTCGGACGAGCTGAAGCCGCCATATTGCCCCGGTCACATAAGCGTCAAGAAAGATAGTGATGACGTATCTCCAGGTGTTCTGGGACAGGCACGATAATGGACACAAAAAAAAAAAACATAATTAGTTTCTTGGGCTGTTTTTGTTTTTTTGTGAGGGGTTATAAATTGTTTGGGTGTTTGGAGGCGGTTCTGGTGGAGTGAACGACTGGCGGGTCGGAGCTCGGCTGGACTCAGCCAATCGTCGGTTTTTATCATTTGAATTTAGGTATTTTCTGTTTGGGATTGGGTCGTTTTGTTTTTTTTTATTTCCCTGCTTCCCTACCCCAACCTCACTTGCCCTAATACCGTTCGTCTTGTGGGTTGTGGGGTGGTGCAGGTTGGTCACGCTGAGTGTTTCTCAGAAGACCTCTGCACCTAGGGCGGGGTTGTCAGGGGCGTTTTTTTGGGTTTTGTTAGGGCCCGGTTCCACTCCAGCCTCGGTGGGCCTTTGACCGTTCGTCATTGGTGTTACGGGGGTGTGGTGCAGCGGGAACATACCTCAGTCGGAGGGGTGGGCCGATCTGTTGCCGTTCGCCATTTCGGTAGTTCCACCCCTCCCCCTGGCTGGTGGTATGGTCGGGTAGGGGAACCGGACGTATTTCTGGTTTTCCGTTGCGCTTCGGGGTTGGGACCGGGTTAGTTTTTCCTGTTTCCTTCCCCGGCTTAGTGATTTTGTGCCGTTCGCCAAAACAGAGCTAACGGCTGGCTCTGGGAGTGATCTGGGGTCTTTCGGGGTGCTGGGGGGGGTAACAGGGTTTGCCGGTTGTTTTATTTGCCCCCGGGGTGGTTTTTTGAAGTCCGCCGGGGGTTGGCTTTTTGTGTTTTTTATGTTTCCTTCCAGGTTCCACCTCCAGGGTTGATGGGACGGTCCTCTGGGGGGGAATTGGCTTGTGGGGCCGACTAGCCAAGTGTGGCCGGGTCTGGGGTTCTTGGGTTGTGGGGAGGGTGCTTCCTGGGGTTGATGGTACGGTCCTCTGGGGGGCGCTGTTGCTCCATGAATACCTGGGGACCTCTGTGGGATTCCGGCTTTGGCTGTTACTCCTGGAACTGGCGGTAAAGGTCTTCTGGGGGGTGTTGGGCTCTGCAAGTCGTTCTGGGGGGATTGTTTGTTATTTTTCTTTGTGAATTTATGCTGGTATTGTGTTGTTGGGGCTATGTTGGGTTTTTGGATTTGGGTGTTTTTCTTTTCTTCCCGGGGTTGGATGGGACGGTCTCCTGGGGAGGGTTTGGGGGGGTTTTGTGTTTTTTTTCTTGTATGTTGGGTTGTATATGGGACTTTTTGGTTTTTTTTTGTTGATGCCAGCCGGCCTTTCAGCCGCGGTGCCCTGTCCTGCTGTCTGCGGTGGACCTTGGGAGCGTTACGCCGTCTGCTTCCTGACGAGGACCCCGGAGGGAGGTGCTGTTCTCGGGCCTGGTCTGTTCGGTCGCCGGGAGGCTTCCCGTTGATGGGGGGGTACTGTTGTGTGTTGGGGGGTTTGGCTGGACATTTTGGTGTTTTCTTTTCTTTGCACTCCAGGTGGTATGCAAACTGGTTTTTTGTCTGTGGAGAAGGTGCTGGCAGAAGAGTCCTTCACCCTCATCAGCATAATTAGCTGCACCTGTGGAGGATGTTTACGTGCAGGCCTACTGACTCGCAGCACCTGTGGATGATGCTCACGTGTAAACTTAAAGACTTTCAGCTGAAGCAGATAATGAGATGGCGTTCTGCATTTAAGCCATGAGTGGTTCAAGCAGAATTGCCGGGAACTCGACCTTGTGACGTTCGTTTGTGAGACGCTGAGGACCGCGCCTGGGTTTGACACATCGTGCCTGTGAAGGAGGACGGGTGAGGGACACATGCTGTCAGCACACATCAGAGGTGATTGACTGTCTGAATAAGTGTTAATAGTAATTTGGTATTTTGTTACGCAGTATATTTGAACATTGATGAGAATTGTGCAGCTCGCTTTTCATGGCCGTGGCGTGCGGACTGATGATCCTCCACCTGTTGTGAGAAGCTGCTCATTTACATAAAGCTTAAAGTCAGACATGAATGTGTTGCTGACAGTGTGTGCCTTTTGAAGGATATTAGTTGTAGCTGTTGACTTACCTCACCTCTTCTATCCTTCACAGAGTCAGTTTGTCGTGTCCACCTGGGGGGTGTTTGGCAGTGAATTTGAGTCCAGAAGTGCCGGGCTTCGCGCCGTCCTTCACTCCACCAGACAAACCATATATTATGTTGTACACAATTATTACACAGAAAGAGAAATAAATGTTTTGTTTTTGGAACCGCTTTCTGGTTATTTAGCGCTGGGTTCAGTCAGACGCAGGTCTGCTCCTCAACCCGCGTCGGCACATAACAAGTCTAAGTCTAAGTCAGAACCTTTACCAGTGTACTGCTATCACTCTCCTATAAAAGGTGCGTAAAATGCCTGAAATCAACAAGGAGATAAACGTATTTAAAAAATAAAACCACATACCATGAAAAACACAGCATTTTATTGAATCCCTCTTATCGAGCGAACAATACAAGTATGAACTGTCTGTTCCTCTGTAGATGACCCATGGTCATAGACGTATGGTCATGAAATGACATGAATGAGAAGCAATGAGCTCTGATGTCCACATCTGCTGGCCTGGTGCTAGGACAGGTCCTGACATTCCAACTAAGTTCTGCAATCTTGTTAGTAAGATGTTATGATCGACCGTGTCAAAGGCCACAGAAAGATCTAACAGAACAAGGACAGTGCATTTCCCAGAATCTGCAGACATCATAATGTCACTGGACACTTTAAGCAGGGCAGTTTCCGTTGAATGATGCTTGCGGAAACCAGACTGGAAAGCGTCAAAAATATTGAAAATATTGCCTGTCTCTCTTATCCTGCGCATCCGTTGATTTGAAAGAAGAGATGTTCAATATTTTGTTCAGAGACCACCCTCTCTAAGACTTTAGACAAGAATGGAAGTTTTGCTGTTGCTCTGAAGTTTTTAGGATCTGTAGGGTCCAGGTTTGTTTTTTTGAGAAGAGGTTCCACAAAAGCATGTTTAAAAAAGCTGGGAAAAACACCAGTAGAGAGAGAGGCATTAATCATTTTTGTGACCTAGGGGCAAATGTCACTAAAAAGTCTTGAGAAACGTTTACAGGGAAGAGGATCAGAAGGACAGGAGGACAACTTCATTTTTGACACCACAGCAGCATCAAACTGCGTTACAGGTTTGAAAAATGACCACTTGGGGGCAGCAGGCACAACAGTTGAGTCACAAAAAGAAGAAAGCATGCCCGTATATAGAGGGGGTTCAGGGGGTTCAACCGAACTCCCCCACCCCCCGGAGAATTCTGCTGATTTTTTTCTGCTGATTTTTTTCTGATCTGGATATCAACGTTATGTATTTTCTTTTCATTGATAATAAGAAACAAGCACTAACTGTTACACAGCTATTATCACACACCCTCAAGTTTCAATTTCCTCTGCCAGAGTAATCCCTTAAGTGATGAAAGGGGAAACTGCTAGATAAACTTTTCCCATGGGGGTTGAGAATTTTTGTTCCCTGGTCCCTTCCTCCTCTAATATCAAACAGATTAGTAGGCTTGTAAATACCCATGTAGACACACAATTACACTTGTCTGGTTTATAAAAACTTGTTTGTATGTATAAGCTGAGAAATAAAGGGAGCTTCTCCTTCCTGTTGCAAATACTGTAAAGGTGCAAATATTCGCATGGGATTTATTATGCGAATTTCGCGAGTTAAACAAGGTCGCCAAATTAAATACCGCTATTTTAATACATAACGTACATATTCATAATGTAAACGCGAATATTAATACCACTAAATACGAGGTCTTTTAGAAAACTATCCGACCTTTTTATTTTTTGCAAAAACTGTATGGATTTGAATCATGTGCACTTGCATCAGCCAAGCTTGAACCTTCATGCGCATGTGTGAGTTTTTTCACGCCTGTCGGTTGCGAATGACGCAACCGACAGGCAGGTATAAAGTTTGTATTAATGTTATCTTGGTTCTTCCTGGGTGGTTCTTATGGTAACTGATCCAATCCCAAGCAAGGACTATTTGTATATAAAAATGTATTTCCTAAAATGATACATTTTGGGTTTCAAATGAAATTTATGTAGCTTTTTACCCCTCGAAATCCCCAAAAAGCCCCCCTGAGCCCCCACGAGGGCGTTGCCCCTCGACCCCACCGAGGGCCCTGCGGCCCACTGGACCCCCAACTCAAGGATTTGAACCCCCCCTTTCACATTCCTATATACGGCCCTGGAAAGCGCTGGTAATTTTGCCTTAATGTCCAGAATATTGTCAATGAAATACTTAAGAAATGTATTACTGTCAGCTTTGCACACAACAGGTATAGGAGTTGTCGCAGGACAAACAATAGAACTGATAGTATCAAACAGAACTTGAGGTTTTTTCTTATTCATGATTATCAGCTGACAAAAGTATTCCGATGAGGCTTTTTTTATTGAGTCTTTTAACGAAGACATCAGCTCCTTAAGGTGCAGTCTATGGACCTCAGATTTGGTCGACTTCCACAGACGATCGGTTTTTCAACAAAGTCTTTTCATATGTTGAACTGAATCATTAAGCCAAGAACAAGCTGTCTTCTTAGTCACCAGGTTGGATTTAACTGGTGCAACCTGGTCCAAAATGGATTCACAGCGACTATTAAAACTGTGAACCATACTGTCAGCATCAGGACAGTCGAAGAGCAGATTAGCATCAAACATGGCTGAAAACCTGACAGCAGGATCCTCAGTGATAATGTGCCTTTGAGATCTAACCTCAGGCGGTGCAAGCTCATGAGTGAAAAACACCTTAAATGACACAAAGGTTGGCAACATTAAGACCCAATGAAAAAACTAAGTCAATGGTGTGGCCTTTCTGGTGTGTAGGACCCGAAACGTGTTGCTCAAAATTAAAAGTTTCAGTCAATGTTAAAAGTTCAGTTGCTGGGCAGGAGGTGCTGTCATCAATATGAATGTTAAAATCTCCAAGGATTAAAACATTATCCAACTTAAAAATTGAAGATAAGAAGTCACTAAAATCTTTGTGATTCATTCACTCATGTGAAGTCTTGGGATAATTCAGGGGTCTCTAATGACCTCGCTCTCCCCTGTCTCTCTTATCCTGCGCGTCCGTTGATTTGAAAGAAGGTTTTGTCCAGTTATTTAAGTTTGAACATAATTACTCTGAGGGCTAGACCACAATCCACAGATTTATTAACCCTCTGGGGTCCGAGGGCATTTTTTGAACAGTTCACTTGCCTGGCATAAATGTTTTATTATTGCTTTTAACAGCTCTCCCTGCATCCCACAATCACGTTTTATGTCTCTTTTTTTCAGGACAACCTGTGCTTTCAGAATATATATGTTTTTGTTGTGTTTTATAAGTGTAATAAAGGTTTACAATGAAAAATAGGCAAGGAAAAAATAAAGCAAAAAATAATTTTACACACATTTATTCAAAACACACAGCAAATTATAATAAACAACTGTTTTGACACTTTATAAAGATAATTTGAGGTCTTGTGTGGAAGAATGTACAACAAAAAGGTTCAAACATAAACACAAATGCACATTTTGAACAATATATGCAAAATGGTCTATGCGTTTTGTTGTCCATTGATATGGTAAACAGTGCTTTATGCAGAGAAAGCACCAGAGTTATCCAGTAACATTCACATGCAAACTAGTGGAGCAATCCTGATAGTTACACACTCTTTGTTTGAGTACGTGAGATTGTCATCAGAGGCTATCCATCTGCTCCTCTGCTTTCACTTTCACTGTACGTAATGGCGCAGGGCTCCCTGAGTATGTACTAATAGTATGTACTCATTGGAGCACCCAGGAGGCTATTCAAACAGGCCAACTAGTAACATATCACTCCTGAAAACAATCTTTGGCTTTTCACGTGAGGTAAATCTGCCCTACAATTGGACTTTGGAAAACCATGTGACGGTGAACCAATTCTGATTGGACACTCACATTGCGCACATCATCGCACAGCTTCTGTGAGGAGTTAGTCTGCGGAGTTAGGGTTAGGGTTAAATTCTGTTTAAACAGAATTTAAATGTCACAGAATTTAACAGAATGCAAGTTTTACAGAATGAGTGAGATCATACGCAGGCGTTCTGAGGGTCCCAGGAGCTGAGAGCTTCCAACCAGGTGTTCCAGCAAGCTCTCAGCAAAGAGGAACCCCGAACAGTGGGCTGGGCTCTGTTTTTATACTCCTCTGTCTTCTTATGCTAATACAATGATTCATGCTAATCTTAGGCATTGTCCTTCATCTGAGTGGTTTTCATCCCTCTTCTTCGTGGCATTGGTCCTACCCACACGCGCCATGGAGTGTACTTGCTTCCTCTTTCTCCTAAAGTGACACCTGTGGCTAAACTGATAGGAAATTGTTTTGGGACAGAAAACTGCAAACTGAAAGACTGCTAGCAAGTCTTATCACGCGGTTATACCACATGAATATTAGCACATCTCAAAATTGCACAATAATCAAACAAACAAGTCTAATCATACCCATGTATCAAGTTTAGTCTCCTTATCTGACTGTTTGTGGTCAGTACTGGCATCCTGCTCCATATGCTGTTTGCAACATGTGGATGTTTCTCAATGTATCTTTCTGGGCCTCACTGAAAAAGGGACACATCACATTTATAACAGCTACAGAAATATATGCTGTGCTGGCTGAGGTATGTGCTTTCATATCACACTCTTTCTTTCTATACTTTCTTTATTTTTGCTAAAATGGTTATTTGCTATGTTTTGTCCGAGAAAATATTTCTATTATTCTTCTGCAGCTTAGTGTTAGAAATATGCACAACATTTAAAAAAAGGAAAAAAATCAGTCAGGCTTTTTCAAGTAGCTTTATTTGCAAAGTGCAGAAGGATGATAACAGATGGGGAGGGAAGTTTATAAAACTCAGACCAACAATTGATTCCAAACATAGCTGGATGGAAGGAGACAGCAGAGGTGCTTTCAGAGAAAACAACAGCGATCAGGAGGCAGATTACTGCAGCTGTCACCTATAAGCCATAATTCTGTTTTGAAATACATTCAGCAGCAACCTTGGCACATAAAACCACAGCGAGTGATCTGAGAAGGATTGCAACGCATACGAGGTCTGTTAGAAAAGTATCCAACCTTTTTATTAAAAAAAAAAACTATATGGATTTGAATCATGTGCGCATGCATCAGCCAAGTTTGAACCTTCGTGCGCATGCGTGAGTTTTTTCACGCCTGTCGGTTGCGTCATTCGCCTGTGGGCAGGCTTTGAGTGAGCACTGGTCCACCCCCCTCGTCGGATTTTCATTGTCAGGGAAATGGCTGAGTGATTGGAGCAGCGCTGAATCAAATTTTTCCAGAAACTGTGAGAGACAGCCAGGTGGAAACCATTCGGAAGATTCAGAAGGCTGTCGGTGAGGATACTCTGGGCGTCACACAGATTAAGGAGCATTACAACCGGATTAAAGATGGCCCACAGTGGCGGAGGGCGCGCCACGCTCCGAGCGGCCATCGACAGGCTGAAAAGACCAGATCATTTCCAAAGTGAACGCTGTGTTGATCCGGCACGTCATGTGACTACCAGAGAAATTGCAGAAGAGGTGTACATCAGCACTTTTGCAGCACATTCTACTGTTACAGGAGATTTTGTAATGAAAGATGTGCGGAGGAATTCGCGCGTCGGCACGGAGCCGCAGTGGCGCACAACAAAAAGCACGTCCGTGTTGGAAACCATTCGGAACAGTCAGACAGCTTTCGGTGGCTTTCAGTCGAGTGAGTATCCGAGAAATTGTGTAACTGCTGGGCATGTCACAACTTGTCCTGTGAGACTTCCAACACGGACGTGCTTGTTGTTGTGCGCCATTGTGGTTCCGTGGCGACGCGTGAATTCGTCCGCACGTCTTTCATTACAAAATCTCCTGTAACAGTGGAATGTGCCGCAAAAGTGCTGATGTACACCTCTTCTGCAATTTCTCTGGTAGTTAGACGACGTACTGGATCAACACAGCCTTCACTTTGGAAATGATCTGGTCGATTCAGCCTATCGATGCCGCTCGGAGCGTGGCGCGCCCTCCGCTGCTGTGGGCCGTCTTTAATCCGGTTGTAATGCTCCTTAGTCTGTGTGACGCCCAGAGTATCCTCACAGAAAGCAGTCTGAATCTTCCAAATGGTTTCCACCTGGCTGTCTCTCACAGTTTCTGGAAAAATTTGATTCAGCGCTGCTCCAATCGCTCAGCCATTTCCCTGACAATGAAAATCCGACGAGGGGGGTGGACCAGTGCTCACTCAAAGCCTGCCCACAGGCGAATGACACAACCGACAGGCGTGAAAAAACTCACGCATGCACACGAAGGTTCAAGCTTGGCTGATGCAAGCGCACATGATTCAAATCCATATAGTTTTTAAAAAATAAATAGGTCGGATAGTTTTCTAACAGACCTCATATTTATAGGACACAGTCCTTGACTTTTTTGTAAAATGCCACTACTGTTTTCAGCACTATTTGTTTGTTTGCTTGCTTGTTTGTTTGTTACCAACACATCTGAAAAACACATGACCACATGACATTTGGTTGATGGTTAGTTTGTGATTTGAATATGAGCCAATCCATAAGTGTTTACATTTATGATAACTCCCATTGAGTTCTAAGATATTTGTGCTTTGATGAAACTGCACTCCTACCTCCTCTCCAACATTGTTAAAAAGACTAACAAACAGAAAATTGTTGGGCCCCAGAAAAATTATAAATTACAATTGCATTAGAATTGCATTTCAGCATGGAAGATAACATCTTCAGACACCTGCATTGTTGTTGCACCAAGACAGAAGTCACTGTTTTCATCTGTTTGTTGAAAGGAACACCCAAAAAGGTTCATCCTGGTCTTCGGGAACTGTACTAGAATTATCAGTATGAATTTGAGGAACAAACCATTTAAATTTTGGCCTTGATCAGGACACAAATTTGACCCTGAACAACTGGTGGCAGCCAAAAGACAAACAACAATAGCAACAACTTGGAGAATTTTTCAATATCTGAATCCGTTTCTCTAAAGGTTTTCAGCCAGTCACCATGAAATGTGATAACCAGTCTTGTCAAGAAGAAGAACATTCAAAATTTCAAAAGATTGGAACTTGGACATTTCAAGCAATTTCACAAAAAAATTTCACCTGATCTTGAGAAAAAAACAAAAAACTTATTGGAATAATCTGTTAATAAGAGGAAGAGCCCATTACATTTTTATATAAACTGGGAAACACTTGTGAATTCTATGTACATTTATGATTTTATTTTACTTTTTTCATTTAAAAAATTAAACAAAACTTTCAGCTGATCTCCATGCAGTGTAGTGGATTAATGAACTTTGCCAAGAGGAAGAACTTATATAATGTTAGTATTTTGTTGTGAAAGTGTAGTGACACGGACCCACAACAGGGGGCGTAAATGAACGGACAATGAAAGAGTCGAATATAAACACTTTACTGTTGTGAATGAGCACAACACAGAACAGATTATAGAATAAATACAAGTCAATGGATAAAGGTGTCGTGTGGGCAGGCTCGACGATAGGAGACGTCCGTCTGGAGAAGAACCGGAACCACACGATTTCCACCGCCACCGAACCCGAAGGATACTGGAGCCGCCAGGTCCCGAGTCCCCCAGGTGACCACCGTCTCCGCATGTCGGATCTGGTACTGCTGGCGAAGAACAAAGACAGTCAAGTGTGGGTGTGTGTACACCCCGTAACAACTAAGCTGGGAATTCCACCTCCACCTCTAACACACACTCATGCAGCGTCTGTCTATTCACTTATCTGGATATGCAGGCTGAGAAGGTTACCTCCAAAGAAGTACGATATCTCGGCGATGAGGTGGAGATGACGTCTGGGTTTTATGGAGTGAGATGATGAAGCATAAATGAGTGACAGCTGTCAGGAAATAATGAGTGACAGCTGTCACTCCCGGCTGTGTCCGTGGCGGCAGCGCCCTCTCGTGCCTGAAGCCCGCACTTCAGGCAGGGCGCCCTCTGGTGGTGAGCCAGCAGTACCTCCTCTTCTGGCGGCCCACACAACAGGACCCCCCCCCTCAACGGATGCCTCCTGGCGCCCGACCAGGTTTATTGGGGTGTCGACGGTAGAAATCGGCCAGGAGGGCCGGATCCAGGATGAAGCTCCTCTTCACCCAGGAGCGTTCCTCGGGTCCATACCCCTCCCAGTCCACCAGATATTGGAACCCCCGGCCCATTCGACGGACATCCAGGAGCCGGCGCACTGTCCAAGCCGGCTCCCCGTCAATGATCCGGGCAGGAGGCGGCGCCGGACCGGGAGCACAGAGGGGTGAGGTGTGGTGCGGTTTGATTTTGGAGATGTGGAACACCGGGTGGATCCGCAGTGAAGCTGGGAGCTGGAGCTTCACTGCGGCAGGGCTAAGGACCTTGAGGATGCGGAAGGGTCCGATGAACCTGTCCATCAGTTTCGGTGACTGTACCTGAAGCGGGATGTCCTTCGTTGACAACCACACCTCCTGCCCGGCCTGGTATGCAGGGGCCGGGGACCGCCGGCGGTCTGCACGGGTCTTGGCCCTCGTCCGGGCCTTCAACAAGGCAGAACGGGCGGTGCGCCACACCCGACGGCACCTCCGAAGGTGGGCCCGGACCGAGGGCACACCGACCTCTCCCTCCACCACGGGAAATAATGGGGGCTGGTACCCCAAACACACCTCAAACGGGGAGAGGCCGGTAGCAGAAGACACCTGGCTGTTATGCGCATACTCGATCCAGGCCAGGTGGTTGCTCCAGGCCGTCGGGTGCGCGGATGTCACACAGCGGAGGGTCTGTTCCAACTCCTGGTTGGCCCGCTCTGCCTGTCCGTTCGTCTGTGGATGGTACCCGGATGAGAGGCTCACGGTGGCCCCCAGTTCCCTGCAGAAACTCCTCCAGACGTGAGAGGAAAACTGGGGACCACGATCCGAGACTACGTCAGTAGGGATCCCATGCAGACGGACAACGTGGTGGACCAGGAGGTCCGCTGTCTCCTGGGCTGTAGGGAGCTTCGGGACCCGTGACAAAATCCAGGCCGATGTGGGACCAGGGGTGATGAGGCACAGGAAGCGGTTGGAGCAGACCTTGGGACTTCCTGTGGTCAGCCTTGCCCCTGGCACAGGTGGTGCAGGCCTGGATGTACTCCCGGACGTCGGCCTCCATAGACGCCCACCAGAAGCGCTGCCGGACAACTGCCACGGTCCTTCGCACCCCCGGATGACAGGCGAGCTTGGAACCGTGACAGAAGTCTAGGACCGCAGCCCTGGCCTCTGGTGGGACGTATAGTTTGTCTTTTGGTCCAGTTCCCGGGTCCGGGCTTCGTGCCAGGGCCTCCCGGACGATCTTCTCCACTTCCCAGGTGAGGGTGGCCACGATAGTGGACTCAGGCAGGATGGGCTCCGGTGGATCTGACAGCGCAGTTTTGACCTCCTCTTCGTGTACCCGGGACAAGGCATCCGACCTCTGGTTCTTGGTCCCGGGGCGATAGGTGATCCGGAAGTCAAAACGCCCGAAGAACAGTGACCAGCGGGCTTGCCTGGGGTTCAGCCGCTTGGCGGTCCTGATATACTCCAGGTTCCGATGGTCAGTGAAAACTGCGAATGGCACAGACGCTCCCTCCAACAGGTGTCTCCACTCCTCAAGAGCCTCTTTCACCGCAAGGAGTTCTCGATTGCCGACGTCATAGTTCCGTTCAGCCGGGGTCAACCTGCGAGAAAAGTAGGCACACGGGTGAAGAACCTTATCGGTCTCTCTGCTCTAGGATAGCACGACTCCTATCCCTGAGTCAGAGGCGTCCACTTCAACCACGAACTGGCGGCTAGGGTCGGGCTGCACCAAAACTGGCGCAGTAGAGAACTGTCGTTTCAACTCCTTGAACGCGGCTTCGCACCGATCTGACCAGGTGAAGGGGACTTTTGGAGAGGTCAGGGCTGTCAGGGGGCTAACTACCTGACTGTAGCCCTTAATGAACCTCCTATAGAAATTAGCGAAGCCGAGGAACTGTTGCAGCTTCCTACGGCTTGTTGGTTGGGGCCAATCTCTCATCGCTGCAACCTTGGCCGGATCAGGGGCGACGGGGTTAGAAGAGATGATAAACCCCAGGAAGGACAAAGAAGTGCGGTGAAACTCGCACTTCTCACCCTTCACAAACAGTCGGTTCTCTAACAACCGCTGCAGGACCTGACGTACATGCTGGACATGGGTCTCAGGATCCGGAGAAAAGATGAGAATATCGTCCAGATATACGAAGACGAATCGGTGCAGGAAGTCCCGCAAGACGTCATTAACCAAGGCTTGGAACGTCGCGGGGGCGTTGGTGAGGCCGAACGGCATGACCAGGTACTCAAAGTGACCTAACGGGGTGTTAAATGCCGTCTTCCATTCGTCTCCCTTCCGGATCCAAACCAGGTGATACGCATTCCTAAGATCTAGCTTAGTAAAGATTTTGGCTCCATGCAGGGGGGTGAACACAGAATCCAACAACGGCAACGGGTATCGGTTGCGAACCGTGATCTCATTCAGCCCCCTGTAATCAATGCATGGACGGAGTCCGCCATCTTTCTTGCCCACAAAAAAGAAACCTGCACCCATCGGGGAGGTGGAGTTCCGGATCAGCCCGGCAGCTAATGAGTCCTGGATGTAGGTCTCCATTGATTCGCGCTCAGGTCGTGAGAGGTTGTACAGCCTGCTGGACGGGAACTCGACGCCTGGAACCAAATCAATGGCACAATCGTACGGACGGTGCATGGGAAGGGTGAGTGCTAGATCCTTGCTGAAGACGTCAGCAAGATCGTGGTACTCAACCGGCACTGCTGTCAGATTGGGAGGGACTTTGACCTCCTCCTTAGCATGTAAACCGGGAGGAACCGAGGATCCTAAACACACCCGATGGCAGGTTTCGCTCCACTGAACCACTACCCCAGACGGCCAATCAATCCGGGGATTGTGTTTCAATATCCATGGGAAGCCCAAAATCACGCGGGAGAGAGAAGGAGTTACAAAAAACTCGATCTCCTCCCGATGATTTCCAGACACCACCAGAGTTACTGGTTGTGTCTTGTGTGTGATTAAAGGGAGAAGGGTGCCATCTAGTGCCCGCACCTGCAATGACCTACTTTTCCCACCTTTTGCACCAAATTAACCTGAGGAGTTGATCTGCCCTGCTCGTAAGGAAGACTATCAAATGGTTTCGCCAAAATCCGGTCCACAACATTCAAATTGTCTGCCATTATGTGCAGCTTGCTACCTAGCTAGCTCGCTAGCTGGGACTGGCGCAAGGCTAATGTGAAGTTTGTCCGCCGTGAGTGCTTTGTGACGGTGGAGGGGCTCAGCAGCACCCGCTGCTCGGTAGGGACAGAAACTGCGATAGAAGTCAGAAAGAGTGATAGAAGTCAGTCTCCAAACACAAGCAGCTACAAAAAAAAAAACAAACACCAGAAACAGAAGCTTGATTTGTCGCTAGTCGTTTTTAACAAAGAAAATGCCGCTAAGAGGATTACGAAAGTCTCCGGTTCAACTCAGAACAGAATGAAAATGCTCCCACGGATGTTTACACCAAAAGATCGCTGATTCGCTCATTTTGCTGTTAATCAAAAAGGGATTCAGCCTCAGACAGATCGTCCAATCATCATGCAGAAGCTGAGCGTCTGGGCCAGCTGAGGCCAGCCCACTGCCCCATAGACCCCCAGACACGCTGAGCGTCCGATGGGCGGGACAAAGGCCAGCATTTATCCAATGACTCGTCTTGTTTCGCTCCATGCTTTGTGTCGCTATTGAACTCTGTGGACACTCAGCGTCCACACTGTTTAAAGCACTGTGAAGCTGCGGGTTTGAGTGAGAGGAAAGCCGCGTCGTTACCAGTGATAAGAAGCTGATTCTGAACAAAAGTTGAGCGCGTTGTAGCGCATATTTAGTCAATGACGTACACACAACAGTATATATTTGATCACTTATTTTTTTTACATTTTAGGGGAAGCTGAGCTTCCCTTGCAGTCTTAGAGCAATCGCATCTGACTTTAAGACACCTAAAGCACTTTACACTAAACGAACGGAGCATTTCGCAAACAATGACAATAAAAATTGTAATATTGGACATGCAAACCTACCTTTGTCTTGTTGTTTTTTCTCGTCTTCCAACTTCTTTTTTCTTTTCTCCACTCCAGAGGGATAATTTCTTTTCTGAGACATGACTTGCACTCACTTCCTTCCTCACGATTTTAGTCATCGACCACCTGACCCAAGCGGTGCATCTAACTTTGCCCAATGGTGGCAGCAGCCAACAGGAGGCATCAGTTAACCTCGTATTGGTATTTTGTCAAAATGAATTTATTTTTTCGAGTGTAAAACAATTTCATTTAAATTATTCAATATAAAAAATATGGAATCACTCAATTCTGAGGAAAAAATTATGGAATCATGAAAAACAAAAGAACGCTCCAACACATCACTAGTATTTTGTTGCACCACCTCTGGCTTTTATAACAGCTTGCAGTCTCTGAGGCATGGACTTAATGATGACTTAATGTGATCACTCCTTTTTAGATGCAGACTAACAAGCAGATCTGATTTGATGCAGGTGTTAGTTTTGGGGATGAAAATTTACAGAGTGATTCCATAATTTATTCCTCAGAATTGAGTGAGTCCATATTTTTTTTCCCTCTGCTTGGTCTAAAAAAGTAACTGTTACTGACTGCAACAATTATTTTTCCTGATTTCTTATAGTGTTTCTTAAAGCCAGAAAGTTGCCATTTGAAATGACTTTAGTTTTGTGTCATGTCTGTGATCTGCTTTTTTTTCTACAAAATTAAACAACTGAATGAACATCCTCCGAGGCCGGTGATTCCATAATTATTGCCAGGGGTTGTATATATATATATATATATATATATATATATATATATATATATATATATATATATATATATATATATATATATATATATATATATATATATATATATATATATATATATATATACAACCACCATGGTCAGTGAGAATTCCATGTCCAACTGGCGTGCATTATTTTCGTGTATACGCACACGTAGATCGGCGAGTTAAGTCATTGTAATATCACTCTGCTCTGGTCGTCACCACAGCAACACGCGCAAATCAGTTGGCGCAGATCAGCTGTGTTTTGACAGGTGAATGATAGAAACGCGATAAAACATGGATTTCCAAGTGAATTTTAATATTTTTGGCCAAAATAAAATGTTTGAGGAATGGGAAGAGTAGGCGAGCAAACGAGAAGAACATCAAAAGCAACAGCATAAAGATTTAACATTGGATGAACTGGACAAGATTGAAGACGGGAAAGAAGAAGAAAACAGGAAAGAAGTTAACTTAAATAAATATTTGTGTGTTAGCTGGTGGTATAAGCGGATTAAACAACTCAAAGCTGTGCATTATACGGTTTGAATGCACTTCGTGGAGTAACTCCGCTTCGCGTCATGGTGTTTTAGACTCCGTGTCGTGCATTCAAAACCGTATAATGCACAGCTTCTTGTTGTGTAATCCTTATATATATATATACACTCAACAAAAATATAAACGCAACACTTTTGGTTTTGCTCCCATTTTGTATGAGATGAACTCAAAGATCTAAAACTTTTTCCACATACACAATATCACCATTTCCCTCAAATATTGTTCACAAACCAGTCTAAATCTGTGATAGTGAGCACTTCTCCTTTGCTGAGATAATCCATCCCACCTCACAGGTGTGCCATATCAAGATGCTGATTAGACACCATGATTAGTGCACAGGTGTGCCTTAGACTGCCCACAATGAAAGGCCACTCTGAAAGGTGCAGTTTTGTTTTATTGGGGGGGATACCAGTCAGTATCTGGTGTGACCACCATTTGCCTCATGCAGTGCAACACATCTCCTTCGCATCATCCGTGAAGAGAACACCTCTCCAACATGCCAAACGCCAGCAAATGTGAGCATTTGCCCACTCAAGTCGGTTACTACGACGAACTGGAGTCAGGTCGAGACCCCGATGAGGACGACGAGCATGCAGATGAGCTTCCCTGAGACGATTTCTGACAGTTTGTGCGGAAATTCTTTGGTTATGCAAACCGATTGTTTCAGCAGCTGTCCGAGTGGCTGGTCTCAGACGATCTTGGAGGTGGACATGCTGGATGTGGAGGTCCTGGGCTGGTGTGGTTACACGTGGTCTGCGGTTGTGAGGCTGGTTGGATGTACTGCCAAATTCTCTGAAACGACTTTGGAGACGGCTTATGGTAGAGACATGAACATTCAATACACGAGCAACAGCTCTGGTTGACATTCCTGCTGTCAGCATGCCAATTGCACGCTCCCTCAAATCTTGCGACATCTGTGGCATTGTGCTGTGTGATAAAACTGCACCTTTCAGAGTGGCCTTTTATTGTGGGCAGTCTAAGGCACACCTGTGCACTAATCATGGTGTCTAATCAGCATCTTGATATGGCACACCTGTGAGGTGGGATGGATTATCTCAGCAAAGGAGAAATGCTCACTATCACAGATTTAGACTGGTTTGTGAACAATATTTGAGAGAAATGGTGATATTGTGTATGTGGAAAAAGTTTTAGATCTTTGAGTCCATCTCATACAAAATGGGAGCAAAACCAAAAGTGTTGCATTTATATTTTTGTTGAGTGTATATATACATATTCACATCTTTTGCTCAATACTTTGTTGATGCACTTTTGGAGCAATTACAGCCTTGGGTCTTCTTGAATATGATGCCACAAGCTCCTCTTTGCAGAATGTTTCAAGTTCAAGATGTTCACTTGGATTCAGGTCTGGGCTCTGGCCGGGCCACTCAGGGACATTCACAGAGTTGTCCTGAAGTCACTCCTTTGATATCTTGGCTGTGTGCTTAGCAAGGTTGGGTAGGATTACTTTGAAATATAATCCAAAAGTAATCAGATTACAAGTAATCCAAATGTATGTACATACATGGTGTGTCCATAAAGTAACGGTCCTTTTTATTTTTTTAAAAAACTATATGGATTTCATTCATATGTTTTTACGTCAGACATGCTTGAACCCTCGTGCGCATGCGTGAGTTTTTCCACGCCTGTCGGTGACATCATTCGCCTGTGAGCACGCCTTGTGGAAGGAGTGGCCCCGCCCCCTTGTCAGATTTTCATTGTCTGGAAATGGCAGAATGAAAAGGACTTTTTTCCATCAGAATTTTTTCAGAAGCTGTTAGAGACTAGCACCTGGAAACCATTCGAAAAAGTTATCTGGCTTTTGGTGAAACTTTTACGGGCTTCACAGAGAATAAGGACTTTAACTACAGCTTTAAGGACCCCTTTAAGGACCCCTTTAAGGACGGTCGGTGCGCCGCGCTCCGAGCTGCGACGTCACGGCACGAACCACTGGATCATTTCTAAGCTGATGGCTCTGTGGATATGAGACCATCGTGTGCTCTTTCTCTGGTTATCACAAGAGCTGGACAACAGCCATTTTCCAGCAGATTTCACTTTTAACAAGAGATTTTGTCATGGAAAGCCGTGCGGAGGCTTTGCGCGTCACGACCGAATCGCTGATGAAGCAAGACAAAGGAACACCTCCGTTTCGGAGTGTTAGAGGACAAGTTTGGACATGTCCAGCTCTCCACAAGTTCTCTTATACTCACTCGACTGGTAAGCACTGAAAGCCGAGATAGGCATGTCCAAACTTGTCCTCTAACACTCCGAAACGGAGGTGTTCCTTTGTCTCACTTCATCAGCAAATCGGTCGTGACGCGCGAAGCCTCCGCGCGGCTTTCTATGACAAAATCTCTTGTTAAAAGTGAAATCTGCTGGAAAATGGCTGATGTCCAGTTCTTGTGATAACCAGAGAAAGCGCACACGACGGTCTCATATCCACAGAGCCATCAGCTTAGAAATGATCCAGTGGTTTGTGCCGCGACGTCGCAGCTCGGAGCGCGGTGCACCGACCGTCCTTAAAGGGGTCCTTAAGCTGTAGTTAAAGTCCTTATTCTCTGTGAAGCCCGTAAAATTTTCACCAAAAGCCAGATAAATTTTTCGAATAGTTTCCAGGTGCCAGTCTCTAACAGCTTCTGAAAAAATTCTGATGGAAAAAAAGTCATTTTCATTCTGCCATTTCCAGACAATGAAAATCCGACGAGGGGGCAGGACCACTCCTTCCACAAGGCGTGCTCACAGGCGAATGATGTCAAAGACAGGCGTGGAAAAACTCACGCATGCGCACGAAGGTTCAAGCATGTCTGACGTAAAAACATATGAATGAAATCCATATAGTTTTTAAAAAAAAATAAAAAGGACCGTTACTTTATGGACACACCACGTATATACATGTAATCCACATGTATTCTTTCAAAGTAATCCTACCCAACCTTGGTGCTTAGTTAGGGTCATTGTCCTGCTGACAAATGAACTGTCACCCCAGTCTGACATCAAGAGCACTGGAGCAGGTTTTCATCCAGGATGTCTCTGTACATTGGTGCATTCATCTTTCCCTCAAGCCTGACTAGTCTCCCAGTTCCTGTCACTGATAAACATCCCCACAGCATGATGCTGCCACCACCATGCTTCACTGTAGAGATGGTGCCTGGTTTCCTCCAAACATGACGCCTGGTATTCATGACACAGAGAAAATGTTTTTCTCATGAGACCAAAGAATTGTGTTTCTCATGGTCTGAGAGCCCTTCAGGTGCATTTTGGCAAACTCTAGGTGGGCTGCCATGTGCCTTTTACTAAGGAGTGGCTTCTGTCTGGCCACTCTACCATACAGGCCTGATTGGTGGATTGCTGCAGTGATGGTTGTCCTTCTGGAAGGTTCTTCTCTCTCCACAGAGGAATGCTGCAGCTCTGACAGGGTGACCATCAGGTTCTTGGTCACCTCCCTAACGAAGGGTCTTCTCCCCGTTCACTCAATTTAGATGGGCAGCCAGCTCTAGGAAGAGTCCTGGTGCATCTGAACCTCTTCCATTTACAGATGATGGAGGACACTGTGCTCACTGGGACCTTCAAAGCAGCAGAAATGTTTCTGTACCCTTCTCCAGATTTGTGCCTCGAGACAGTTCTGTCTCGGAGGTCTACAGACAATTTTTTTGACTTCATGCTTGGTTTGTGCTCTGACATGCACTGTCAACTGTAGACAGGTGTGTGTCTTTCCAAATCATATCCAATCAGCTGAATTTATCTCAAGTGGATTCCAGTTAAGCTGCAGAAACATTTCAAGGATGATCAGTGGAAACAGGATGCATCGGAGCTCAGTTTTGAGCTTCATGGCAAAGGCTGTGAATACTTATGCACGTATGAGTTCTTAGTTTTTTGTTTGTTTGTTTGTTTGTTTTGTTTTGTTTTAATAAATTAGCAAAAACCTAAAAAAAAAACAACTTTTAAACATTGTCATTATGGGGTATTGTGAGTAGAATTTTGAGGAAAAATGAATTTCCTCGATTTTGGAATAAGGCTGTAAGATCAAACAATGTGGAAAAAGTGAAGCGCTGTGAATAATTTCTGGATGCACTGTATGGTGCATCCAGAATGGTGGGAAGTCATTCAGTCTAATCAAAATTATTAATTTGTCCCACAAGCACCCACCTTCATTTTCTGGGTTGACCCCATTGTTGAAGTATGACGATGACTAACCATGAATGACTTTTGTGGTTAGGTTTTCATTTTTAGCGTGGGTCACAGTCTCCATGTGACTAACATGAGGAGAGTTGCAGCACAGTAAAGAGAAAGAGGCACTTATCAGAGTCATCCTTCTTTTTGCCTTTTTTAATCAACAGTCTCCTTTATGCCTTCAGCAGTTCACGGTATTTTAATATGAGCATGTTTTTTTATCCACTGTCAGATCCAGTGGTAATGCTGGCAGGCGTAGGCGGATAGAAATCTGTCACTGATGTTTTTCTTTTAAATGACTTAACGCACAGTGTTTTTTAGTCTGTGATTGTCTGGATGTAAAGGTATCAGACTGACTTGTCTGCTCCTTTCTTACACTGGTTATCTGAAATGTTTGAGATAAATACTTTCTGCTTAAAGCTCTGTTCCACGCTCCACATTTACTCAGGATCTGAATTCTTAACCACATTCTTCACTAAGCTGTTCCCACTGTTTGCTAATGTTTTTCTTACTGTCACTGCCATTTATAGACATATAATAAAAATTAAAATGTGCAAGGAGTGCTTTGATGCCACTTTGTCTGGTACATTTATACCAGAAAAAATAAATGCAACAAGTTTGTTTTTGCTCCCATTTTCCATTCATTGAAGTAAAAGAT
This sequence comes from Thalassophryne amazonica, assembly GCF_902500255.1. Lineage (NCBI taxonomy): Eukaryota > Metazoa > Chordata > Actinopteri > Batrachoidiformes > Batrachoididae > Thalassophryne > Thalassophryne amazonica. The sequence goes on from NC_047107.1 coordinate 81,323,283, forward strand.
CAAAGATTTCTTCTGTGCACACAAAAGGCTCATTTCATTTGAGTTTTGTTCATAAATTTGGTAAAATCCGACTTAGTGAGCACTTTACCTTTGTCAAGTTAATTCCTCCATCTGGCAGGTGTGGCATATCAAAATGTTGATGAAACAGCATGATTGCTGCACAGATGTGTCTTAGACTGGTCACAGTAAAAGTGTGTAATTTTTATTGAGGACACACACACAAAGTCAAGACGAGTCAAATCTCGGAGTATGGACTGGTGTCAGGCGTCTTCACATCACCACACCATGTGCCACCATGAGTCCTGGATGACAACCGCCCAGGCAGGCAACTGACCTGTCCCCACTTCTGCAAGGTAACCATCAATCTTCTGCAGCCAAGTGAAATGTGGACATGGACTTGGCCTTCTCCATCCACCGAGGTCCTGAACACTGAGGCATCTGTGTGCTGGATCAAGCAAAAGAGAAAAGCACCACATGTCCTGATCAAAGTCTCACTAAGTAACCACTTGTTTGAGACAAAGGCTTCTCTATATTACAGTTTTTCTCTATTGGTTTGGCTCGTTTCTTGAAACAGAAATGACATTCTTAAAACTATAAGATCATTTGGCCAAACAGTCTTACAGTTCTGCACAACATTACAGATCACTAGCAAAAGCTTATATCTCTCCCAAAATGGTTCACACATGCTTCAAAACTAGATTCCTTTCCCATATAACGAGTCAGTACCATCGAAATTGCAAAGATCCTTCTCAACTGCTTTGGCTCATTTGCATTCACTTAGTGCGTTTTGCCAAAATAACCTGGATGGTTCTGTTGGGAAAGTGTAGTGACACGGACCCACAACAGGGGGCGTAAATGAACGGACAATAGAGGGAGTTAAATTAGAACACTTTACTGTTGTGAATGTCACAACCACACACAGCAGATTATAGAATAGATTCAAGTCAATTAATGAAGGTGTCGTGTGGGCAGGCTCGACGATAGGAGACGCCCGTCTGGAGATGAACCGGAACCACACGATTTCTACCGCCACCGAACCCGAAGAATACTGGAGCCGCCAAGTCCCGAAGTCCCCAGGTGGCCACCGTCTCAGCGTGTCGGATCTGGTACTGCTGGCGGAGAACAAAGACAGTCAAGTGTGGGTGTGTATACACCCCGTAACAATAACGGTGGGAATTCCACCTCCACCTCTAACACACACTCGTGCAGCGTCTGTTTAACCACTTATCTGACGGGAAGTAGGACGAAACAGTCGTGACCCACGCCGGTCCTCTGGTTAGACAGCTGCAACACAATAGCTCTTGGAATCAATCAATGCAGGCAGAGAAAGTTACCTCTCAAAGAAGTCGATATCTCGGCGACGTGGTGGAGGTGTCATCCTGCTTTTATCCAGGGTGAGATGCAGATGATCGGTGACAGCTGTCATAGTTGATGAGTGACAGCTGTCACCTCGGCTGTTCCTGTAAGGCGGCAGCGCCCTCTCGTGCCTGAAGCCCGCACTTTAGGCAGGGCGCCCTCTGGTGGTGGGCCAGCAGTACCTCCTCTTCTGGCGGACCACACAACAGGACCCCCCCCTCAACGGGCGCCTGCTGGCGCCCGACCAGGCTTGTCCGGGTGGCGTCGGTAAAAATCGACCAGGAGGGCCGGGTCCAGGATGAAGCTCCTCTTCACCCAGGAGCGTTCTTCGGGTCCATACCCCTCCCAGTCCACCAAATATTGGAAGCCCCGGCCCATTTGACGGACATCCAAGAGCCAGCGTACTGTCCAAGCTGGCTCCCCGTTGATGATACGGGCAGGAGGCGGCGCCGGACCGGGTGCACAGAGGGGTGAGGTGTGATGTGGTTTCAACCGGGAGACATGAAAGACTGGATGGATCCGCAGTGAGGCCGGGAGTTGGAGCCTCACTGCGGTGGGACTGAGGACCTTGAGGATTCGGAATGGCCCTATATAGTGGTCCTTTAATTTTGGGGAAGCCACCTGGAGTGGTATGTCCCTCGTAGATAGCCATACCTCCTGCCCGGGCTGATATGCAGGGGCCGGGGACCGTCGACGATCTGCATGGGCCTTTTCCCTCGTCCGGGCCCTCAACAAGGCCGAACGGGCGGTGCGCCACACCCGACGGCATCTCCGCAGGTGGGCCTGGACCGAGGGCACACCGACCTCTCCCTCCACCACAGGAAACAAAGGGGGTTGGTACCCCAGACACACCTCGAACGGGGAGAGGCCGGTGGCAGAGGACACTTGGCTGTTATGCGCGTACTCGATCCAGGCCAGGTGTTCACTCCAAGCCATCGGGTGTGCGGATGTCGTACATCGCAGGGCCTGCTCCAGCTCTTGATTGGCCCATTCAGCCTGTCCGTTAGTCTGAGGGTGATACCCAGACGAGAGGCTCACGGTGGCCCCCAGTTCCCGGCAGAAACTTCTCCACACCTGCGAGGAGAACTGGGGACCGCGATCCAAGACGATGTCTGTTGGTATCCCATGCAGACGGACGACATGGTGGACCAGGAGATCCGCTGTCTCCTGGGCCGATGGGAGCTTCGGGAGGGCCACGAAGTGGGCCGCTTTGGAGAACCGGTCTACTATCGTGAGGATGGTGGTGTGCCCCCGGGACGGCGGGAGGCCCGTGACGAAATCCAGACCGATGTGGGACCAGGGGTGATGAGGCACAGGAAGCGGCTGAAGGAGTCCCTGTGCCTTCTGGTGGTCCACCTTGCCCCTGGCGCAGGTGGTGCAGGCCTGGATATAAGCCCGGATGTCAGCCTCCAGAGATGCCCACCAGAAGCGCTGCCGGACCACTGCCACGGTCCTACGCACCCCTGGGTGGCAGGAGAGCTTGGACCCGTGACAGAAGTCCAGGACGGCAGCCCTGGCTTCTGGTGGGATGTACAGTCTATTTTTCGGCCCTGTTCCAGGATCTGGGCTCCGTGCCAGGGCCTCCCGGACGGTCTTCTCCACGTCCCAGGTAAGGGTAGCCACGATAGTGGACTCCGGTACGATGGGTTCCGGTGGATCCGACAGCTCGGTCTTGACTTCATGTTCATGCACCCGGGACAGGGCATCCGACCTCTGGTTTTTGGTCCCGGGGCGGTAAGTGATCCGGAAGTCAAAACGGCCGAAGAACAGTGACCAGCGGGCTTGCCTGGGGTTCAGTCGTTTGGCGGTCCTGATATACTCCAGGTTCCAGTGGTCAGTAAAAACCGTGAAAGGCACTGACGCCCCCTCCAGCAGGTGTCTCCACTCCTCAAGAGCCTCTTTCACCACAAGGAGCTCTCGATTGCCCACGTCATAGTTCCGCTCTGCTGGGGTCAACCTGCGGGAGAAATAGGCACACGGGTGAAGAACCTTATCGGTCTCTCCGCTCTGGGATAGCACGGCTCCTATCCCTGAGTCAGAGGCGTCCACTTCAACCACAAACTGGCGACTGGGATCGGGCTGCACCAAGACGGGTGCAGTCGAGAAGCGCTGTTTCAACTCCCTGAACGCGGCATCGCACCGATCCGACCAGGTGAAGGGAACTTTTGGTGAGGTCAGGGCTGTCAGGGGGCTAACTACCTGACTATACCCTTTAATGAACCTGTTGTAAAAATTTGCGAAGCCGAGGAACTGTTGCAGCTTCCTACGGCTCGTAGGTTGGGGCCAGTCTCTCACCGCTGTGACCTTGGCCGGATCCAGGGCGACGGAGTTAGAGGAGATGATAAACCCCAGGAAGGACAAAGAGGTGCGGTGAAACTCACACTTCTCGCCCTTCACAAACAGCCGGTTCTCTAACAACCGCTGCAGGACCTGACGTACATGCCGTACATGGGTCTCAGGGTCCGGAGAAAAAATGAGTATATCGTCCAGATATACGAAGACGAATCGGTGCAGGAAGTCCCGCAAGATGTCATTTACCAAAGCTTGGAACGTCGCGGGGGCGTTAGTGAGGCCGAACGGCATGACCAGGTACTCAAAATGACATAACGGGGTGTTGAATGCCGTCTTCCATTCGTCTCCCTTCCGGACCCGAACTAGGTGATATGCGTTCATAAGATCCAGCTTTGTGAATATTTTGGCTCCATGCAGGGGGGTGAACACCAAATCCAACAAAGGCAACGGGTATCGGTTGCGAACCGTGATCTCGTTCAGCCCCCGGTAATCAATGCATGGACGAAGACCGCCATCTTTCTTGCCCACAAAAAAGAAACCTGCTCCCATCGGGGAGGTGGAGTTACGGATCAGCCCGGCAGCTAAGGAGTCCCGGATGTAGGTCTCCATCGATTCACGCTCAGGTCGTGAGAGGTTGTACAGCCTGCTGGACGGGAACTCCACGCCTGGCATCAAATCGACGGTACAATTGTACGGACGGTGCGGGGGAAGGGTGAGTGCCCGATCCTTGCTAAAAACGTCAGCAAGATCGTGGTACTCAACCGGCACCGCCGACAGATTGGGGGGAACTTTGACCTGCTCCTTAGCCTGGGAACCGGGAGGGACCGAGGATCCCAAACACACCCGATGGCAGGTCTCGCTCCACTGTACCACCACCCCGGATGGCCAATCAATCCAGGGATTGTGTTTTAGCATCCAGGGGAACCGCAGAATCACACGGGAGGTAGAGGGGGTCACAAAAAACTCTATCTCCTCCCGATGATTCCCTGACACCACCAGAGTTACCGGTAGCGTCCTGTGTGTGATTAAATGGAGTAGGGTGCCATCTAGTGCTCGCACCTGCAATGGTGAAGGAAGCGCCACCAGAGGGAGCCCTACCTCCCTGGCCCATCTGCTGTCTAGCAGATTCCCTTCTGACCCTGTGTCTACCAGTGCTGGGGCCTGAAGGGTTAAATCCCCGCTAAGGATTGTAACTGGGAGCCGTGTGGAAATGTGTGTGTGTCCCAAGTGAATTTCTTGGCCCACCCTAAGCCCAGTTTCTAGGGGCGGGCGTTGGTGTTTAACCGTTCGGGGCAATCTCTCAATTGGTGCTCAATTGAGCTGCAAACAAAACAGGCCCCGCGGGGAAGCCTCCTCTGTCTATTCGGTGGTCTGAATGTGGCCCTGCTCGTGTCCATAGCTTCGTCAGCAGGGGGAGCTGTCGCCACACGGGGCGTAGAGGCCAGGAAGCGTGGGAAGGGCGGACCTTTTTCGGACCCGGAAGGAAGAGGGACGGCGCGTGCCCGGCCACACCCTTCGTCTCGTTCCCGACGGCGTTCTTCCAACCGATTGTCTAACCGTATAACAAGATCGATAAGCCCATCTAATTCCCGCGGTTCATCCTTGGCCACCAGGTGCTCCTTCAGGACCGACGACAGTCCGTTTACGAAGGCGGCGCGGAGCGCAGCGTTATTCCAGCCGGACCTCGCAGCCGCGATGCGGAAGTCGACTGCATAAGCGGCTGCGCCCCGGCGTCCCTGTCTCATTGACAGCAGCATAGTCGAAGCGGTCTCTTCCCTGTTAGGGTGATCAAACACAGTCTTGAACTCCCTCACAAACCCAGTGTACGTGTGAAGGAGCCGTGAATTTTGCTCCCAAAGCGCCGTAGCCCAAGCGCGTGCCTCTCCTCGAAGCAGATTAATTACATAAGCTACTTTACTAGCATCTGACGCGTACATGACGGGACGTTGTGCAAAGACGAGCAAACACTGCATGAGAAAGTCCACGCACGTCTCCACACAACCTCCGTACGGCTCAGGAGGGCTTATGTATGCTTCAGGGGATGGTGGGAGGGGTTGTTGAACAACCACTGGAACATTCATATCCTGCACAGGGTCGGCAGGAGGAGGAGCTGCCGCAGCGCCCTGAGCGCTCGCCGCCACCTGCGCGGAGAGAGCCTCCACCCTGCGGTTCAGGAGGATGTTTTGCTCGGTCATCTGATCCAACCGAGCCGTAAAGGCGGTGAGGATGTGCTGCAGCTCACCAATCACGCCTCCTGCAGACGCCTGCGCTCCCTGCTCTCCCATTGGTCGTTCAACAGCTGGGTGACGCCCCTCGGAGTCCATGACGCTGGCCGAGATATCCTGTTGGGAAAGTGTAGTGACACGGACCCACAACAGGGGGCGTAAATGAACGGACAATAGAGGGAGTTAAATTAGAACACTTTACTGTTGTGAATGTCACAACCACACACAGCAGATTATAGAATAGATACAAGTCAATTAATGAAGGTGTCGTGTGGGCAGGCTCGACGACAGGAGACGCCCGTCTGGAGATGAACCGGAACCACACGATTTCCACCGCCACCGAACCCGAAGAATACTGGAGCCGCCAAGTCCCGAAGTCCCCAGGTGGCCACTGTCTCAGCGTGTCGGATCTGGTACTGCTGGCGGAGAACAAAGACAGTCAAGTGTGGGTGTGTATACACCCCGTAACAATAACGGTGGGAATTCCACCTCCACCTCTAACACACACTCGTGCAGCATCTGTTTAACCACTTATCTGACGGGAAGTAGGACGAAACAGTCGTGACCCACGCCGGTCCTCTGGTTAGACAGCTGCAACACAATAGCTCTTGGAATCAATCAATGCAGGCAGAGAAAGTTACCTCTCAAAGAAGTCGATATCTCGGCGACGTGGTGGAGGTGTCATCCTGCTTTTATCCAGGGTGAGATGCAGATGATCGGTGACAGCTGTCATAGTTGATGAGTGACAGCTGTCACCTCGGCTGTTCTTGTAAGGCGGCAGCGCCCTCTCGTGCCGGAAGCCCGCACTTCAGGCAGGGCGCCCTCTGGTGGTGGGCCAGCAGTACCTCCTCTTCTGGCGGCCCACACAACATGGTTCAGTACAACACACCATGGATCACCAAAATGGCTTAACCATTGGTCAAAACTAAATTCCTTCCTCATATAAATAGTCAGTCCCCCAAAATGCATCATCCCTTTGGCATTGTGTAAGCACTGCAAGTCAAAATGCCTCAGTGTTTTGTCACTATGGCAGAGGTCTAACTAACAGAATACAATTACGTATAAAACTGAAGAAAAAGGATTTCACAGTAAGAGCAGCCTCCACAGTTTGACATCAAACACTGCACTCATACTGCCAAGGAAATTATAACCATTTTTATTCACACACATAAAGTAACTTCCATACATTACATAAAGTACATAAAGAAAATGTATGCAGTATTCTGTATATGTACAAAATATGTCATGATTTGGGTTTTGCCAGCTTTTATTTCTTGGCTTCGTGTTTTTTCAGTTACATTTTGTTTATTCTCTTGCTGGGGTTTTTCTGTCTTTCCTGTCTGTCTCTGCTGGCTCTTGGTGGTGGGTGTTTCCCTCTGTCTGGCACACCCTCCTTCTGGTATGTTCCACGCACACCTGTTCTCTATCTGCACCTCATCACCTGCGTGTATTTAAGCTCCCCATTGTACCTTGCTCCTTTGCCAGATTGTAGCGCCTTGTGCCTCTTTCCAGCTCAGTATCTTGTATTTCCTTGCCTTGCTTCATTTGCCTCATCGTGTTTTTTGACTACCTGCCTGTGTACCTCGACCACACCTAAGCCTGATGTTTTTGTTACTGTTGCTTGTTTTGGACTGCCTATCTGTGCACCGACTCCAGGCTGTTTACAGAGTAAACGCCTTAACTCCACTGAGCTGTGTACCTGCATCCTGCGTTTGTGTCCAGCCCATCTTGTCTGTGAAACCTGATAGTACAATCTGGCCAACTATGGATGCAGCACATGCAGACGCCTTCCAGCTGGTGGTATGCCACCACAGTCGGCAGCTCGCTCAGCAAGAGGACCAGCTAGCCGCTCTGAACGCAGGGATCAGTGAGTTAGCCAAGCGGCAGGCTTCCTTCATGGCCTCAGTGAGCTCTCAGATACAACAACTACTCATGACTATAAAGCATCAGGCTACGACCAGTATGGCTCCCGCCGCCACACCACTTCCAGGACTGTCGACTGCCCTGCCGGCTTCCTTACCCGAGGTCTGCATTCAACTCTCACGGTCAGAGCATTTTTCCAGAGAGTCCAGGGACGTCAAACCATTTATTACACAATGTGAACTTCACTTTGAATTAATGGCATCAATGTTTCCGTCCGAAAGGGCAAAGATAGCATTCGTCATTACTCACCAGACCTGCAGTGTGCGCCACGACTGAGTGGAGCCGCGGTTCGCCATCTTGCTCCTCCCTGGTGGCCTTCACTCATGATCTTGAGCAGGTTTTCCAGCACACCTTGCCGGGGTGTGAGGCGGCACGTTCATTGATGAGGTTCAAGCAAGGCAGCCGCCAGGTGGCAGATTACGCTATTGATTTTCGCATCCTGGCCATGAAGAGTGAGTGGAACTCAGCGGCGCTCCAAGATGTCTTCTTCCAGGGTTTGAGTGACGTCATTTAAAATCAGCTGGTGGCAATAAACTTGCCGAACGACCTTGATGAACTGATAGCACTGGCTATCCGGACTGATCGCCGTCTGTCTGACCTCCCTCGCCAAAATAGCCATCATTCCGCCCAGCGAGTCCTCTCATCGTCGGATCGACCATCCACTTCCAGCCGCTCTGGCGGCAACACTCCGCCCAGTGCTGCAGAGAAGCCCATGCGAGTGGGACGGACAGGCCTCTCACTGGCGGAGCGTGAGCAGCGCCGAGCGGAAGGACTTTGTTTTTATTGTGGTCTGTCAGGTCATGTTGTAACCCTCTGTCCAGTAAAGGGTGCCCCGGTGTGGCCAAGACCGGTAGTGCAGGTGAGTCAAAGTTCAATTAATACGTCATCTCAGAATGTTTTAACTGCTTAATTTTCGTCTGATCATACCGCCATAGATTGTCCTGTATTCATTGATTCAGGTGCTGATTCTAATCTCATGTTATCTTCTGTTGCCAGGTCCCTCCACCTTAAATTTTATCAGCTGGTGGTCTGGTGGTCCGTGCGGTGGACGGCCATGAATTAGGCCAAATTGTGCACCACGCCCAATCTGTTCGCATGACAATTTCCGGCAATCATTCTGAACTAATTAGCTTTCATGTACTTGATAATATGACTCACTCTGTGATTCTGGGGCACCCTTGGCTAAAACGCCATAGACCAAGTCTAGACTGGACTCAGGGTAAAATTGACGCATGGGGACCTTCTTGTGAAAAGTCTTGCCTGTCTGCACCCGTGGTTCAGTCAAATGCTAGTAACCCTGATCTGGATGGCATACCTGCCTGTTACCATGATCTAGTACTAGTCTTCAGCAAAGCTAAGGCTAAGTCACTACCTCCGCATCAGGATTATGACTGTGCCATCAATCTTCTCCCCGGGGCAACCCCTCCCCAAGGAAAATTGTTTTCTCTTTCAGCTCCAGAAAGAGCAGCTATGAACACGTACATCCAGGAATCTCTGGATGCTGGGTTGATTCGTCCCTCGTCATCCCCCGCTGGAGCAGGGTTCTTTTTCATGGAAAAGAAAGATAAGTCACTTTGTCCATGTATTGACTATCGGGGTTTAAATGACATCACAGTAAAAAAACAGCTATCCTCTGCCACTGATTTCATCAGCCTTTGAGCTGTTAGAGGGCGCTAAAATGTTCACAAAATTGTATCTTTGTAATGCCTACCATTTGGTCAGAATTAGAGAGGGAGATGAGTGGAAGACTGCTTTTAACACCCCAACTGGGCACTATGAGTATCTGGTGATGCCTTTCGGGCTCACAAATGCCCCAGTAGACAACATGTTGCATGAGTACTTGAATAAGTTCGTTTTTGTTTACTTGGATGACATCCTGATCTTCTCTCCCGACCTACACACTCACACCCAGCATGTCCGTTCTGTTTTGCAGACCCTATTACATAATGATCTCTTTGTCAAGGCAGAAAAATGCGAATTCCACAGGGCCACAATATTGTTTCTGGGATTCGTCATCTCCGAAGGAGAGATTCAAATGGACCCAAACAAGGTAGTGGCAGTGCGTGAGTGGGCAGTGCCCAACAATCGTAAGGATGTTCAAAGATTTCTAGCATTTGCTAACTTTTATCGCAAATTTATTAGGAATCATTGATCATTAATCAATGATCAATGATTGATCATTGTACCATCGCTGCTCCTCTCCATAACGCCACCTCGTCTCTTCAGTCATTCAAGTGGACGCCTGAGTGCGATGAGACATTCAGGGTCCTAAAGCAACGCCTTATTGCTGCCCCTGTGCTGCACCTTCCCGACCCCGCCCAGCAGTTCGTGGTCGAGGTAGATGCTTCTGATATCAGTGTGGGAGCTATTCTGTCACAAATGAGTCCCGATGACAAGAAATTGCATCCATGTGCCTTTCTGTCCCATAAGTTGACTACAGCAGAGCAAAATTACTCCATCGGCGACCACGAACTGCTGGCGGTTAAAGTGGCCTTGGAGGAGTGGCGTCACTGGCTCGAGGGGACACAGTTGCCTTTTTTAGTGTATACTGATCATAAAAACCTTGCCTATCTTCGCACTGCCAAGCGCTTAAATGCTTGTCAGGCCCGTTGTGCAGTCTTTTTCAGCCGCTTCAATTTTGTCATCTCATACCGGCCTGGTTCAAAAAATGGAAAGCCCGATGCATTTTCCAGACAATACGATAAGCCCGATACTCCTTATGATCCCGGCAATATTTTCCCAGCAACATGCTTCATCTCTGCCATTACGTGGGAGGTTGAATCGCGGGTTAAGGAAGCCCTCCGTGATGTTTACGTGCCATCTGACTGTCCACCGGGCAAGTTATTTGTACCCGATGCCCTCGGGGGGGATAATTGAGTGGGCCCACAATAGCCGGTTTTCTTGTCATCCAGGAATAAAAAAAGATGGTTTATGTTGTTCAACAATGATTTTGGTGGCCACATATGGTTGCAGATGTTACGGAATATGTCAATGCCTGTCATATCTGTGCTATGCATAAGTCCTCGTCACGCCCTCCTGCGGGCTCATTACTGCCTCTTGCACTTCCCAAACAGCCATGGACTCATATCACTATGGACTTTGTCACTGGTCTTCCCCTCTCACATGGCAACACTGTGGTCGTAACTGTGGTGGACAGATTATCCAAAATGTGTCATTTTGTGCCTTTGCCCAAATTGCTTTCTGCCAAAGAAACTGGTGAGATTATGTTAACACGTGTATTTTCGCCTCTGACCGTGGCCCACAGTTTGTTTCCAGATTTTGGAGGGAGTTCTGCCGCTTACTCGGGGTCACCTCCTGTCTCACGTCCGGCTATCATCCCCAAGCAAATGGTCAGACCAAACAATTTAATCAAGAGTTAGAAAAAGGTCTTAGAATTCTGTGTTCTCAGCATCCTTCTACCTGGTCCACCCAATTGCCTTGGATTGAACTAGCCCACAACAGTCTGCCCTCTGCTTCTTCTGTTTTTTTCCCCTTTTCATGTTGTGTTTGGTCACCCCCTCTCTATTTTCTTCCTCCACCTTTCGGTCCCCGGCCCCGTCTGCTCTTAGTCTGGTTGTCAGGTGCCAACGAACCTGGGAGCGAGCACATCGTGCCCTATGTTGTTCCTCAGCCCAATATAAAACTGCTGCGGACCACAAACAGTCCACAGCTCTGGTCTACGCACCTGGTCAAAAAGTCTGGCTCTCTATGCGGCATTTGCCATTATGAGGTGTTTCTCAGAAACTGGCTCCCAGGTTCATTGGTCCCTTCCCCGTGTCAAACGTCATTAACCCTGTTTCCGTCTGTCTTCTTTGCCTGGTTCCATGCGTGTTCACCCTACCTTTCATGTCAGTCATGTCAAACCCTTTAAGTCCAGCCCTTTGGGCCCTCCAGCGCTTCCCCCACCCGCCGCCCGGTTTGTGGGGGATGGGCTGGTCTTCTCTGTGCGTCGGCTTCTGGCTTCACATCGGAGGGGCCGCGGTTTCCAGTATTTGGTAGACTGGAAGGGGTACGGCCCCAAGCAACGGTCTTGGAGTCCCTCCTGCTTTATCCTGGACCCCTCTCTCGTTTGGGATTTTCATGCCTCTCACCCTGCCGCACCTGGGCCGTCTGGGGCCGGCCTTTGAAGGGGGGTACTGTCATGATTTGGGTTTTGCCAGCTTTTATTTCTTGGCTTTGTGTTTTTTCAGTTACATTTTGTTTATTCTCTTGCTGGGGTTTTTCTGTCTTTCCTGTCTGTCTCTGCTGGCTCTTGGTGGTGGGTGTTTCCCTCTGTCTGGCCACACCCTCCTTCTGGTATGTTCTACGCACACCTGTTCTCTATCTGCACCTCATCACCTGGGTGTATTTAAGCTCCCCATTGTGCCTTACTCCTTTGCCAGACTGTAGTGCCTTGTGCCTCTTTTCAGCTCAGGATCTTGTATTTCCTTACCTTGCTTCATTTGCCTCATCGTGTTTTTTGACTACCTGCCTGTGTACCTCGACCACGCCTAAGCCTGATGTTTTTGTTACTGTTGCTTGTTTTGGACTGCCTTTCTGTGTACCGACTTCAGCCTGTTTACCGAGTAAACGCCTTAACTCCACTGAGCTGTGTACCTGCATCCTGCATTTGTGTCCAGCCCATCTTGTCTGTCAAAGCTGATAAAATATAAATACAAACCAAAAAAAGAAAAATTATATCAAGCCTACAGAGCTGTAAATAAAGTGTCATAACTACAGTAACACTTTCACTGGTCGCTGTCGTCACCCTCCCTCTCCTGGCCACCATCCTCATCCTCCCGGCCATCCATGTGCTGCTCTCTGTTTGACCATGGATTTTTGTCCACATCGCAGCGGATATTTTCTCTTGCGATGTAGCGAGAGAAGAAACAACGTGAATATCTCAACCATCCCCTACACTGATCCCCTGTGGTGTCCTCGCACGCAGCATCTATTGCATGGAGCAGGGACCTCTGGTGTTGTCACATTGTCCTACATGATCACATGGTGTGGTAGGTGAGGCCCTTCGAGACCTCTCTCATTTTCTGGGACCAGATCAGTATAAAGACGGTCCAAGAAAATGAGAAGCTTCTGAGTGTTGAATGGGCCTAAACTGGGGGTGTGTGTGGCCACACTATTCTCAGACATGGCAGCACACATTGTTACGTTGCCCCCTCACTGGCCTGGGACATCCACCGTGGCCCACTGGACCATGATGTTACAGCCACGTCTGCAGCCCTTGGCCAGGTTGAAACCAGCCTCATTGACAAACACGAGGATGTGATGTGTTTCATTCCCTTCTAGTGCCATTATTCTCTACAATAGAGTAAAACAAACAAAAGAATCAAATCAGTCATATAAAGGAGTCATACACAACAGTAATAGAAAATGACATAGGATTGATCTATGTTCTCCAGAAGTACAATATAGCTTACTATTGGCCACTACTCCAGTGGTTCCAGACCTGGGGTACAGGCCTATGCAGAGGTACTGCAGGGAGAATTTGACACAGAGGAGGGAGAAATACTGAAGACAGTTTTCTGTTGAAGTTTTTAGGCAAAATGCTGCAGTCAGATAAAGCTGGATTCTGAAGGTAAAGAGGATCCTGAAAACCAACAACAACAACAACAAAAAATCAGAATCCACTGCTTACTGTAATTGCTGTTACAATGATAGACAACCAATAAGTGACTTACATGCACATACTGGTACTGCAGCTCTTTCACTCTGTCAGTGTTCCTCTCAAATGGTACCCTGTAAATCTGCTTCATGGTCATCTGATGCTTCTTCAGTACCCGGTCTATTATGGAGATGCTGATAGAGTTGACATTTTGGAATATGGCATTGTCTTGAAGGATTGCATCACGGATCTGTATCATTGTGACAGCATTATTTGCAATCACCATGTTACAGAGCTCTTGTTCTTGGTGTTCAGTTAGACGTTTTCCTCCTCCACCCATGTGAGGTTGTCGTCCAATCCTAGACATAGAAGTCAAAGGACAACACTGTATGACAATGTGTAATGTATGCTGTTGTGCTGCCTTGGTTTGCTGCTGTATCTGCCTCACTCCCTCTCCTTTCCTGTGTCTCCTGGAGCTACTTGTGGAACTGATTGGATTCACCTGCTCACACTCATTAACCACCTGTACAAATACCTCATCTCTCGGAAACTCAGTTTGCCTACAGCTTTCTTCGGCCTCGTCTTTGGATTACTTTTTTGTACTTTTATTCTGTGGCTTATACTGCGTCCTCAGAGCTCCTGTTTCCCTTTGCTTCACTGTGCCACCTGGTCCTGTTCTGTGTTGATTCCAGACAAACTGTGTTTGGGTGTGACGTTCCTGCCTCCCGTTTGCTCCAGCGGTCTCTCCCACCTCCAGTGCTTGGCTTCTTGGCTTATAACACTCACAATATATATCAATAAATCATTCTGTTTTGTACTTTTGCTTGCTTTCTGCATTTTGGGTCCTAAACACTGTTCTCTCAGGTTTAACCCTAACAGCAGTTTCCGGCCACCAAATGGACTCAGCGGAAGCAGAGCAACTTTGCCTGGCCCTCAGCTCACAGGGGAAGTTACTCGGTCAACAACAACAACATCTGTCTGCTTTATCTGATCAACAGAAATCCCTAGAGTCACAGGTATCTCAACTATGCAGTAGCATCTCTGTACTCTTTCAGCGCTTAGCAGATAGCTTAGCTTTAGCCGCCCCAGCAACAGCGCCGGCAGCCGAGCCAGCTACCACAACCGCTTCCTCATTAGCATTAGCACCTCCACGTCAGGAACCTTTTCTCTGTCACCCCGATCCGTACACTGGTTCAGTGGATAAATGTGCATCATTCCTGCTTCAGTGTTCGCTTGTCTTCTCACAAAGACCATCTGTGTACACCACTGATAAAGATAAAATAGCTTACTTGGTTAGCTTGCTTCGGGGGGAGACCCTGGAGTGGGCTACCACATTATGGGAACAGCAGTCACCAGTATTAGCATCCTTTAGCCAGTTTGAGCAGGAATTCCGGACGGTTTTCGATCACCCGATGCGGGGGCACGCGACCTCCCAGCAGCTGTTGACCCTCAGGCAGGAAAACCGTAGTGAGGTGGCGTACTCCATTGAATTCCGCATTTTGGTGGCCGAATCGGGCTGGAAGGCCACCGTGCTACGGAGCGTCTTTATTAACGGCTTATCTGAGACGCTTAAAGACGAGCTGGTGGTCCGCGATCTTCCCCCTTCCCTCGATAACCTCATTTCATTAGCCATTAAGATTGATAATCGTTTGAGGGAGAGACAGTGGGAGAGAGGCCGAAGGGCTGCGCGCGTATCTTCTCCTCAGATCCCTCAGCATGCGGACCCTGTTCCTTCTTCCTCGCACTCCACTGGGAGTGCACTCCCTGCACTCACAGCACCCCCTACCGAGGAACCCATGCAGCTCGGTAGGGCTCGATTGACACCTGAAGAGCGTAGACGGCGTTTGTCAGCCGAGGAGTGTCTGTATTGCAGTGCCCGGGGACATATTATTCACGAATGCCCAGTTCAGCAAAAAGAGAACACTTGCCAATAGACCCCGGGCTATTGGTGAGCCGCACTCATTTCACAGTGGGTAACATTTCGCGTACCCAAATCCCGGTTACACTTTTTTTTCCAATCAATCATTCGAACTCCAGGCCCTTTTAGACTCTGGTGCAGATGCTAATTTCTTAGATCCTAGCATGATTGATCAGGCTCATATTCCTGTGATTGAACTATCCTCCCCTATCCACGTTTCAACACTTAATGGTACTCCTCTCCCCTCTATAACTCATCAGACTGTTCCTGTTTCTTTGCTAGTTTCTGGTAATCGATGTGAGTTAATTCAATTTTTTGTTTACTCATCCACTCCACCTATTGTTTTAGGGCACCCATGGTTACTCTTACACAATCCCGATGTTGATTGGCCGACTGGGTCCATCTCCCGGTGGAGCAAAGCCTCTCACCTCCGTTGTCTCCGTTCGTCTGTTCCGCTAACTCAGAGTTCCAAGGAGTCTATCATTCCCCCAGTAGACCTCGCTATAATTGCTACAGATTACCATGACCTTCAAGAAGTCTTTAGTAAGAGCTGTGCGCTCTCATTACCTCCTCACTGACCGTATGACTGCTCCATCGATTTGCTTCCGGGCGCGGAGCTTCCTTCCAGCCACCTGTACAATCTGTCGTGCCTGGAGAGGGAATCAATGGAGCAGTATATTCAAGACTCCCTGGCTGCAGGTCTTATTTGTCCCTCCTCCTCACCCTTGGGGGCAGGCTTCTTTTTTGTGGGGAAGAAGGACGGGACCCTCCGTCCCTGCATTGATTTCTGTGGGTTAAATGCCATAACAGTTCACAACCAGTATCCTTTGCCTTTATTAGTCTCTGCCTTTGACTCTTTGCAGGGAGCAGCCATTTTTTCCAAGCTCGATCTTAGGAATGCTTACCATCTAGTCCGTATTAAAGAGGGGGATGAATTGAAGACCGCATTTAACACGCCCCTGGGGCATTTTGAATGTTATGCCCTTCAGTCTCACGAATGTTCCCGCCATCTTTCAAGCTTTGGTTAACGATGTCCTCCATGATTTTCTCAATCGTTTTGTTTATGTCTACTTAGATGACATACTCATTTTTTCTAAGAACTTGCCTGAACACATTCAACATGTCTGTCTAGTTCTAAAATGTCTCTTAGAGAACAGTCCCTTTGTCAAAGCCGATAAATGTGCCTTCCATCAAACCTCCATGTCCTTTCTGGGTTTCATATTTGAACACAACCAGATTAGACCAGACCTTGCCAAAGTCTCTGCCGTGGTGAAGTGGCCTGCTCCCTCCAATCGTAAACAACTTCAACAGTTCTTAGGATTTGCTAATTTTTATCGCCGTTTCATCCGTAACTTTAGTCTAGTAGCTGCCCCCCTCCATCAACTCACTTCTTCTAAGTCCTCTTTTTACTGGTCCACAGAAGCCGAACGAGCTTTTCAGTCCCTTAAACATAGGTTTACTACCGCCCCAGTCCTTATCCAACCTGATCTGGACCGTCAGTTCGTTGTGGAGGTCGATGCCTCCGACATCGGGATCGGGGCCGTTCTCTCCCAGCAGGCTGAGGGCGACAACCTATTGCACCCTTGTGCTTTTTTCCCGGCGGCTCTCTCCCGCTGAGTGCAACTACAACGTTGGTGACCGGGAACTCTTGGCCGTGAAGGAAGCGCTGGAGGAGTGGAGACACTGGTTGGAAGGTACTTCAATCCCTTTTGTCGTATGGACTGATCATAAAAACCTAGCCTACATTCAAAGTGCTAAGAGACTCAACTCCAGACAGGCCAGGTGGTCTTTGTTTTTTGGTCGATTCAACTTCACTCTCACTTACAGACCTGGATCCAAAAATGTTAAACTCAATGCCCTGTCTCGCCAGTTTGCTCCTGAGGACTACTCCCCTACTCCAGACTGCATTCTTCCCAGCCACATGATCTTAGGTGCCCTCACCTGGGACATTGAGCGAGTCATCCAGGAGGCTCAAAAGACTCATCCCGACCCCGGAGGAGGACCTCCCAGCCGGCTTTTTGTGCCTCCCTCAGCCAGATCAGATGTCCTGCAGTTTGTTCACTCCAAATTCTCCTGTCATCCCGGCATTTGTAGGACTATACACTTAGTTTAGCAGCATTTCTGGTGGCCCTCACTCCAAGCAGACACCCGTGAGTTTGTCAGTGCCTTGCAGCCTCACTTTACCAGTCTGACAAAAAACACATTTCTGTGTTTTGTTTGACCGTGACAGAGCCATTGCAAGTTCTTAATTCATGGTAATGACAGCAATGAGACACTGGAGATTGCGTATCAAGAATTCTGGACGCTGAAAGATTATGAACACTGAATGAAAAACACAGGGGCTAATAAAATTTATAGCTGCTTTTGATGGGGTTTCTGCTTAAGAATGTTTTTAGCCCTCTACCTGAGTATGTATGTGTGTGTCCTCCTTACATTCATACAGACTGGACACATTAAAAAGGAGGCAGGTGAACAATGTGCTTCAGCAACCGCTACAGTAAGCGTGCAAGTTCCCATTTTGCAGTGACAGACTAACAGAGCAGCAAGCCTCCCGATGCATACTGAAGCTTACACCAGCCTCGTGAATACAAATTATTTTGTTGAAGTCTTCCTTAAGTAGCTGGAGACAAGTTGTTTCACTGTGAGTGATGGGGCTGGCAAAGGCAGTGAGTGTCACACTCATCAAGGGAGTTTTTTTTTTTTTGCATACACACACGCGTATTATAGTGATGATGGTGGCATGTTTATGCCAGAGCATTTTGTTCAGCAATGATCACACTGATGTACCCTGATATGTATAAAGGCTCGATCTGGCTGTGTCTGTGTGTGCTTTTGCTGCAAATAATGTGTGGGTGGATGCCTAATTATCTCAATATTCTGCCCGACTGAAAGCACACTAAATAGTTTATTGCCATCATGATGTATAGGGTGCAGATGAACACCCACATGGAGTGGATACAAATTAAAGATATTCAAGATATTCAAAGTCCATATGTGAGTCAGACGTGTGTGTGTGTGTGTGTGTGTGTGTGTGTGTGTGTGTGTGTGTGTGTGTGTGTGTGTGTGTGTGTGTGTGTGTGTGTGTGTGTGTGTGTGTGTGTGTGTGTGTGTGTGTGCGTGTGCGTGCATGTGTGTTGTGGTAATGTGACTGCAATATGGAGATGAATGACAGACACAACACTTTGCCCAACTTGTAAGAGTTCAACTCCTACAAAACATTAATTAATTTGAATTAATTTGTTATGCACTCAGCTGTTTTAAAAACTTTACTTTTCTGGAATGTTTTAATTGTCATGAATTTCATAAATGGACAGGTCAACTGTAAAGGAAAAGCTATGGGTGTTCTTGCTCAATATCAAGTATTGCATAGAGGTCACAGGGTTACTGTTAGGACAAAATTACCTAAAAACCCTTTGACACAGACAACAAATGAGACACCAAGGAAGCAGGTTTCAACTTCAAGATCTTTTTGTTATTTAAATTCTTAAAGGTACATGTCAGGTACAGAGTACAGGTCTGAAGACAAGTACCCAGAACATTCAGTTTCACGCCACTTATATACAGTCCCAATGTGTCCCAAAGTTCATTGAATTAGATCATTTGACAACATAAGACAGTCATTCTTAGAGTCCGCTCCTGCTCCTTCATCATGCACTGATGAAAGAATGTCTCATCTCATCAGTCTTATCTGTGCTCTTTGCACACTTCCCTCTTCCATGGCATTGTTTTCCTTGTGGTCTCTGGACCATGACCTAACCCCATCTAGGGATAAAAGTGTTATTGCAATGCAACCTTTGACACATAAAGCATTTCAATACACTGAGTGTTAAATGCTATCACAACAAACTTAGTAAATGGAATCGATGCATTTATATAGTGCTTTTCCATCTGCATCAGACACTCAAAGCGCTTTACAATTTTGCCTCACATTCACCCCAATGTCAGGGTGCTGCCATGCAAGGTGCCCACTACACACCGGGAGCAACTCGGGGATTAAGGACCTTGCCCAAGGGCCCTTAGTGATTTTCCGGTCAGGCTGGGATTTGAACCAAGGATCCTCTGGTCTCAAGCCCAACGCTTAACCACTAGACCATCACCTCCCCAAACCAATTAGTCACAATCAATTATTATAGCTGTACATATGTAAACCTTGTGGAAAGTATCACATCAAACCAAGTTTCCTCCAAAATGCCATCTTTATGATTACCTTAAGATTAATGTGGGCCTTTTGTTAATGCACGCTAGGGCTGCAACAAATGATTATTTGGATCATCGATGAATCTGATGGGGTTTCGACACGATTAATCGATTAATTGGATTAGCGGGGAATTTTTTAAAAATGTGCCAGAGAAACAATTTTTCTCTCCTTCCATTTATTTAACAACAGAACATTATTTGAAAACTTAAAATACTTGAAAATCAACAAATTGCCAAATGTCCCTTGGCTGTTGAAATATAAAATAATGAATAAAACAGTTTATAATAAACAACAAAAATAATTATTTCAAATGACATTGCTTTATCAAAGTGCTGAGTTGCCATAAAACAACACTGAAACATATAGATGCTCTAAAATATATGGTGAAAAAATAGGTATTTTTGTTGCTGCAAATGAGCAATTAGCATAACCAGTTAATCATAAAACCTAAATCTAAAACTGTAGCCTGACTCATTATATGTGCAACATTCTCTGTATAACTTGTAAACTATGTGGTCATTTCACAATGACACATGCGACTCATGTCTCTTTCTAAAATTGTATTGTAGCATTATTAGTTATTACTATTATTGTTGTTGCAATTATTAATAATATATAAATAAAAATAAATTTAAAAATATTATAATTTGTAATACATTTGACTCTTTTACGACAACAAACACTGAGCCATTAATTATTATACAGAAAACAAATGCACAAACATGCTGAAATGCCAGCAGCTTAATGCTAACTTTAACATTGAAAACGCCACAGACATGCTAACACATTAGCATCGGCGTTAGCATAAAATACATCTATCAACTGTTTCAGAAGACCATAACAGGTCAGTTTAACATAAAAAAGGTAAATATTTCTCACAGACATATGCTCTTTAGGGTTTTAGTGGAGAAAAATTAAGATCAAGCGAAATAAAACAAATCAAACCAACGAAGCAGCAGCTCGAAGCACTCCTTCATTGGTTAAAAATTCAAAGCAAAGCTCGGTTGATTATATGGAAGAAACTAAACATTTGTGGTAAAACAAAGTTATTTAGCAACTAATCGACGACTAAATTAGTTGACAACTATTTTAATAATCGATTTTAATTGATTAACTCGATTAGTTGTTTCAGCTGTAATGCACACATTCTATTAAGTCATTATGTATTATGCACTCATGCATGTATTTATCTCTGTAAAGCTATGGTTGCAAGTGAGCGCAAACTTCTGAGGAGGAGTAGATGTTATGACCATCTGATTAACTGTAAAACATTAGTTCAACTTAAAAAGTAAGTCCCTTCGGCTGCTCCCTTGTTTGCACTCGGGGTCGAGTGGATCTGCATGTTGAATTGGCACAGGTTTTACGCCGGATGCCCTTCCTGACGCAACTCCACATTACATGGAGAAATGTGGCAGGGGTGGGATTTGAACCCGGAACCTTCTGCACTGAAACCAAGCGCATTAACCTACCTAATTAGTTCAACTTAAACAGTTTGACAAAAAACAAACTCACATAATACATGAAATAAAATGTATTTTAATGTAGCAAATTTACACGAGTGAAGGCAGCACAGTGGCTTCCCAACTAACAATTTGACATTGCCGGAATGTTGCACAGAAGTTGCAATGACGTTGTAGCAACGTGAATTTGTAGACTCCCCACAACATTGCTGCAACGTTGTCAGCAAAGTTGTGTTGCAACGTTGTAGCAACGTGAATTTGTAGACTCCCCACAACATTGCTGACAACGTTGTAGCAACATTGTGGGGAGTCTACAAATTCACGTTGCTACAACGTTGTCAGCAACCTTACAGCAACATTGCATTTACGTTGTGTGTTACCTGGGTTAGTGGTTAGTGCTGCTGCCTCACAGTGAGAAGATCCCAAGTTCAAATCCATCCTGATGTTTTCTGTGTGGACTTTGCATGTCCCTTTGTTTACATGGATTCCCTCCAGACACGTGGGCTTCCTCTCACCTCCAAACGCATGCAGGTTAGGTGCACTGGAATAAAATCATTAAACTGACCATACATGAGAGTTTGAATGTGTTTGTCTGTCTATGTTTGTCTGTCTATGTGTGTTGACCCTGTGGCAGAATGGCGGCCCACCACCTCTCTCACACTGATAGCAGCCTATTCCCCGTATGAACCTTAATTTGAACAAGCAGTTTAGAAATTGAACTTGATTAATTTATATCACCGCTTGCCTTCCAAACAGAGGCCACCTGTGCATATTTCCAAATTTCTTTGTGTTGTGTCACAAAGGGAATCACTTCAAATGAACTAACACTTCAAATCAACATGTGGACACATAATTGACCCACCGTGGTGATCCAGAGCAAAACAGTACAAGCCAATAGAAATTATTTATACATGGCCTAATATTGTAGTGATTTTAAGTATACTCAACAAAAATATAAACGCAACACTTTTGGTTTTGCTCCCATTTTGTATGAGATGAACTCAAAGATCTAAAACCTTTTCCACATATACAATATCACCATTTCTCTCAAATACTGTGCACAAACCAGTCTAAATCTGTGATAGTGAGCACTTCTCCTTTGCTGAGATAATCCATCCCACCTCACAGGTGTGCCATATCAAGATGCTGATTAGACACCATGATTAGTGCACAGGTGTGCCTTAGACTGCCCACAATAAAAGGCCACTCTGAAAGGTGCAGTTTTATCACACAGCACAATGCCACAGATGTCGCAAGATTTGAGGGAGCGTGCAATTGGCATGCTGACAGCAGGAATGTCAACCAGAGCTGTTGCTCGTGTATTGAATGTTCATTTCTCTACCATAAGCCGTCTCCAAAGGCGTTTCAGAGAATTTGGCAGTACATCCAACCAGCCTCACAACCGCAGACCACGTGTAACCACACCAGCCCAGGACCTCCACATCCAGCATGTTCACCTCCAAGATCGTCTGAGACCAGCCACTCGGACAGCTGCTGGAACAATCGGTTTGCATAACCAAAGAATTTCTGCACAAACTGTCAGAAACTGTCTCAGGGAAGCTCATCTGCATGCTCGTCGTCCTCATCGGGGTCTCGACCTGACTCCAGTTCGTCGTCGTAACCGATTTGAGTGGGCAAATGCTCACATTCGCTGCTGTTTGGCACTTTGGAGAGGTGTTCTCTTCACGGATGATGCGAAGGAGATGTGTTGCACTGCATGAGGCAAATGGTGGTCACACCAGATACTGACTGGTATCCCCCCCCAATAAAACAAAACTGCACCTTTCAGAGTGGCCTTTTATTGTGGGCAGTCTAAGGCACACCTGTGCACTAATCATGGTGTCTAATCAGCATCTTGATATGGCACGCCTGTGAGGTGGGATGGATTATCTCAGCAAAGGAGAAGTGCTCACTATCACAGATTTAGACTGGTTTGTGCACAGTATTTGAGGGAAATGGTGATATTGTGTATGTGGAAAAAGTTTTAGATCGTTGAGTTCATCTCATACAAAATGGGAGCAAAACCAAAAGTGTTGCGTTTATATTTTTGTTGAGTATATTTTGTATTAATGAGCATATAATGGATACCCTGAGTGTGGTATTTGAGAAGTTGAATGAGGGATTAGAGTGCCTTGGTTTGCGATTGTCTTTGATCGAGACTAAGAGTGAAGCTTTTGGTCATTTTCTGGACACAACCATCAGATATGTATCTGTTTGTGGTAAAAGGGTTGAGGTTTATTTATCTTGGCAGTGATATTATTCAAGCCTTTGATATTAAGAGATGACTGGGAAGACCTTATGGAGTCATGTGGTCAGCAGATAGAGGTCTTTGGTGGTTATACTACTTTTGTAAGAGACTGAAGGTCAAGTCATTAGGGTCCTTGTGTTCACTGTATGTTTGTAAGAATTGGATGCTAATGAGTGACCAAAGGCAATGGCTGAGTGTCTTTGCTGCTAACTTTCTCCAGAGGATCCTCAAGTATTGCCTGATGACTTTATGTCAAGCATTTGGATAATTAGGGAGACTCCGATGAGGCGTACTCCTTGCATTGAGAAGGAACATTAGCATGGTGGTACCTCAGTGCTAAGCACCCCAGCAAAAGGAGAAGGCCAAGGGGATGTCCACCTGACTTTGGCAGACTATGGATGGTGGGGATGGATCTGTTGTCTGTCTGAATTGTTACCATCCAGAAGACAGGGGGGTTTTGTAGTATGGATGCGGTGATGTGTGGCAGTGGTGCATGCTCCCATACGTGACCTGCATTAATTCACAATATCCTTCAAATAATCTGACATAATTAATACTGAATATGTCTGAGTTACATCATACTAACTTAAATACATCTTTTGACTTCTATATGGGGTTATTGTACTTTTTGTAGTCAAAAAGCTTCAGGATTTTCTCCTTGCAAAACCTCCACTTTTTTCACCAGATTAGAAGCAGTTTGTTGTTTTGTCTTTCATTTGGTGATAGGTTTGTGTAGGAGTAGTCTAGGATTGATTCACCCCCTGTCACTGTGTAGGCAGCCTGCTATTACACTGAAGACACTGTCACCAAATAGCATGAAAGGTTTACACTAATATTCCTATTTGAGTTTACATGAGTCAATTCTCTTTTATTAACAAAGTAATTACAGTCTAAATTTTAATGTTATCTATTTCTTCTTCTGTTTTACTGAGGTGGAATCACTCTATCCTGGACAACAAAAAGAAAAGTACAGGAGCTACAAGCATTTGTATGAGGCGGCTGCAGCATTGTTTGGTAAATATAGCCCAGGCGTTTGAGCTCAGCTGGCTGTACACCAAGAAATCAATGAATTGATTTTTGAATACTCATTCATGTCTTTATGCAAGATACTAAGCCCAGAACTGTTCACATCCTAAAGATTGGAGAAATGCAGCAGAAAAAATGGCAGCTGGTTCTTGAATAATTACAACCCCAATTCCAATGAAGTTGGGACGTTGTGTGAAATGTAAATAAAAACAGAATACAATGATTTGCAAATCCTCTTCAACCTATATTCAATTGAATACACCACAAAGACAAGCTATTTAATGTTCATACTAGAGCCCAACCAATATGGATTTTTTGAGGCCGATGCTGATAACGATATTTGGATGAAAAAATGCCGATAATCAATAAATCGGCTGATTTGCCGATAGCCGATAAATCAGCCGATATTATTATTATTTTTTTAAATGAATGAAATATTCTTTTTTGGACCCTTAACAAAAAAGGTATAAGCTAAAAGCTGAAGCTTTGTCCTCATATTGATTAACTTTATAACAGAGAAGAATTTTCAAGCTCAAAAAAATGCAAAAATGCAAATGGAGCAGTTAGGGGGCTATTCAAACGAGCCAACTAGTAAGATATCACTCCTGAAAATGATCTTTGCCATATCACATGAGGGAAATCTGCTCTACGATTGGATTTTGGAAAGCCATGTGATGGAGAACCAATTCCGATTGGACACTCACATTGCGCATGTCATCACACATCTTCTATGAGGAGTACCAAGATGGCCGATGGTGGATCGGAAGTCCACGGAGTTAACTTTTCAGCAAAAAAAAAAAAAAACGTTTCTATCTCATATCCTTAAAAAGTTATTTACAATTTAATAAAGTTTTGTCCCAGCCGTAGTATACGACGGCGTCGGCCCCAGAGGGTTAATGGCAAACGGCAGTAATTCCCAGAACCCTTCCGGACAACCAGTGAATCTGAATGTTTCAACCTCTTAGCAGTAAACAAAAGTTTTTCATGCTAGAAATAAGGTCTACACAATGTAAAAAGCGTGACCGACATAATGAAGCAAATTTGACACATTACTACATAAACTGAGTTAATCAAACTGAGTTGAACTGAAACGGGAGAAATGTGGGGTGAATGCAATCACAAAGTTATTACAAACAACATCTTTATAAACTTACTTGTATGCTTTTGTCAGCCAATCAGTGCAGTGTGACGGCGAACTATGTGGGCCGGTGATAAACACATTTAAGCAGGGGTGTAAGCAGCTCTCAGTTGAATGGAGGCAGAGCTCCATCTACTGGACAAACGGTGCAAGGACATTTTACATTGACGACAGAAACATTATTTCAGCAACTGTTCTGTTTATGAGAAATTATCGGCGTTCTATTGGCAAAATTTCGGCCGATAGTGAGTGCTTTGAAAAGGGCTTATATCGGCTGATAATATTGGGCAGCCGATATATCGGTCGGGCTCTAGTTCAAACTGACAAGACTTTTTTGTTTTTGTGCAAATACGAGGGCTGTCAATAAAGTATAGGTCCTTTTTATTTTTTCAAAAACTATATGGATTTCATTCATATGTTTTTACGTCAGACATGCTTGAACCCTCGTGCGCATGCGTGAGTTTTTCCACGCCTGTCGGTGACCTCATCCGCCTGTGAGCACTCCTTGTGGGAGGAGTCGTCCAGCCCCTCGTCGGAATTCCTTTGTCTGAGAAGTTGCTGAGAGACTGGCGCTTTGTTTGATCAAAATTTTTTCTAAACCTGTGAGGCACATCGAAGTGGACACGGTTCGAAAAATTAAGCTGGTTTTCGGTGAAAATCTTAACGGCTGATGAGAGATTTTGAGGTGATACTGTCGCTTTAAGGACTTCCCACGCAGTGGGACGTCGCGCAGCGCTCCGAGGTGCCGTCGTCAGCCTGTTTCAAGCTGAAAACCTCCACATTTCAGGCTCTATTGATCCAGGACGTCGTAAGAGAACAGAGAAGTTTAATGAAAGACGTGCGGACGGGTCCGTGCGTCGGGACGCAGCTGGCGCGGTACGGCGGCACAGGAAAAACACCTCCGTGTTGATAACCATTTGTAAAATCCAGGCGGCTTTTGATGGCTTTCAGTGGAGTGAGTATCTGAGAAATTGTTTAACAGTTGGGCATGTTCCAACTTGTCCTTAAGGCTTCCAACAGAGGTGTTTTTCCTGTGGCGGAGCGTCGCGGCGGCTGCGAGCCGATGCTGCAATCAGTCTGTACATCTTTCATTAAAAAAATCTCCTTAAACAGTGGAATATCCGGATAAAATGCTGAAACTGACTTCTTCTGAAACGTCTATGTTCTCTCACGACATCCTGGATCAATAGAGCCTGAAATGTGGAGGTTTTCAGCTTGAAACAGGCTGACAACGGCGCCTGGGAGCGCTGCGTGACGTCCCACTGTGTGGGAAGTCCTTAAAGCGACAGTATCACCTCAAAATCTCTCATCAGCCGTTAAAATTTTCACCGAAAACCAGTTTAATTTTTCGAACCGTGTCCACTTCGATGTGCCTCACAGGTTTAGAAAAAATTTTGATCAAACAAAGCGCCAGTCTCTCAGCAACTTCTCAGACAAAGGAATTCCGACGAGGGGCTGGACGACTCCTCCCACAAGGAGTGCTCACAGGCGAATGACGTCACCGACAGGTGTGGAAAAACTCACGCATGCGCACGAGGGTTCAAGCATGTCTGACGTAAAAACATATGAATGAAATCCGTATAGTTTTTGAAAAAAATAAAAAGGACCTATACTTTATTGACAGACCTCGTATTTGCTCTTTTTGAAATGGATGCCTGCAACATATTTCAAAAAAGCTGGGACAGTGTTGTGAAAGTGTTGTGACACGGACCCACAACAGGGGGCATTAATGAACGGACAATGGATAAGCCAAAAGTAACAATTTAATGTTGTGAATCGCACAACGACGTACAGACAATAACAATATGGTGGACTGTCAATCATACACCAGGTGATGTGTGGGCAGGCTCGACGATAGAAGACGCCTGGCGAGAGAAGAGCCGGATCCCCACACAGCTTCCACCACCAACGGAGCTGAAGAACACCGGAGCCGCCAAGCCCTGCGCCCCAGGTGGCCGCTGTCTTCAGCAGTCAGACCCGGTACTGCTAGCAGAAAACAGAGACAGTCCTGATGAGTGTGAGTTCGCACACTCAGTAATCCCACAGTCAGTGTTTAGTTAGGAGGGAGCACCTCCACCTCCAATCACACACTCGTGCAGCTCCTGTTTGACCACTTATCTGGTTTGGGGTGTGAGGCGAAGCCGTCGCTGATCACACCAAACGCCAATCCCACAGATAAGGACACACCAGGAAAACGACTGCAAAGAAGTTCAGATTAATACTCAATGTTTTGAGTCAGCAGAGAAAATTACCTGAATGGTAGCTGATTTCTCAGCGAGGAGGTGGAGTTGCAGTCCGGCCGTTATGGTGATGGTGATGAGATGAATGAGTGACAGCTGGTGCTGAGGATGAGTGACAGCTGTCACTCCCAGTGGCTCCGGCGCCCTCTCGTGCTTAAAGCCCGCACTCCAAGCAGGGCGCCATCTGGTGGTGGTGGGCCAGCAGTACCTCCTCTTCAGCGGCCCACACAACAGGACCCCCACCCTCAACAGGCGCCTGGACCGAGGGCACACCGACGTCTCCCTCCACTAACGGAAACAATGGGGGCTGGTACCCCAAACACACCTCAAACGGGGAGAGGCCGATGAGACTTGGCTATTATGAGCGTACTCGATCCAGGCCAGATGGTTACTCCAGGCCGTCGGGTGCACGGAGGTCACGCAGTGGAGGGCCTGCTCCAGTTCCTGGTTCGTTTGCTCTGCCTGCCCGTTCGTCTGGGGGTGGTACCCAGACGAGAGACTGACGGTGGCCCCCAGTTCCCTGCAGAAACTCCTCCAGACCTGGGAGGAGAACTGAGGACCACGATCTGAGACAATGTCTGCTGGAATCCCATGCAGACGCACGACGTGGTGGACCAGGAGGTCTGCAGTCTCCTGGGCCGTCGGGAGCTTCGGAAGGGCCACGAAGTGGGCCGCCTTGGAGAACCGGTCCACTATCGTTAAGATGGTGGTGTTGCCCTGGGACGGCGGGAGGCCCGTGACAAAGTCCAGGCCGATATGAGACCAGGGGCGATGAGGCACAGGCAGAGGCTGGAGGAGGCCTTGGGACTTGTGATGGTCGGCTTTGCCCCTGGCACAGGTGGTGCAGGCCTGGACATACTCCCGGATGTCGGCTTCCATAGACGCCCACCAGAAGCGCTGCCGGACCACTGCCACTGTCCTTCGCACCCCTGGGTGACAGGAGAGCTTGGAACCGTGACAGAAGTCAAGGACCGCAGCCCTGGCCTCTGGTGGGACGTACAGTTTGTCCTTCAGACCTGTCCCCGGGTCCAGGCTCCGTGTCAGGGCCTCCCGGACGGTCTTCTCCACGTCCCAGGTAAGGGTGGCCACGACAGTGGACTCGGGGATGATGGTTTCAGGGGGGTCTGACAGCTCGGTCTTGACCTCCTCTTCATGCACCCGGGACAGGGCGTCAGATCGTTGGTTCTTTGTCCGGGGCGGTAGGTGATCCGGAAGTCAAACGCCCGAAGAACAGCGACCAGCGGGCTTGCCTGGGGTTCAGACGCTTCGTGGTCCGGATGTACTCCAGGTTCCGATGGTCCGTGAAAACCGTAAATGGTACCGATGCTCCCTCCAACAGGTGTCTCCACTCCTCAAGAGCCTCCTTCACCGCAAGAAGTTCCCAATTGCCGACGTCATAGTTCCGTTCAGCTGGGGTCAACCTGCGGGAAAAGTAGGCACATGGATGGAGAACCTTGTCGGACTCCCCGCTCTGGGACAGCACGGCTCCTATCCCTGTGTCAGAGGCATCCACTTCAACAACAAACTGGCGCTTGGGATCGGGCTGCACCAGAACCGGTGCAGTCGAGAACCGGCGTTTCAACTCCCTAAACGCGGCTTCGCACCGATCCGACCAGGTGAAGGGGACTTTTGTGGAGGTCAGGGCTGTCAGGGGGCTAACTACCTGACTGTAGCCCTTGATGAACCTCCGGTAGAAATTTGCAAAACCGAGGAACTGTTGTAGTTTCCTACGGTTCGTTGGTTGTGGCCAATCTCTCACCGCCGCAACCTTGGCCGGATCAAGGGCGACGGAGTTGGAGGAGATTATGAACCCCAAGAAGGACAAAGAAGTGCGGTGGAACTCACACTTCTCGCCCTTCACAAACAGCCGGTTCTCCAACAACCGCTGTAAGACCTGACGTACATGCTTGACATGGGTCTCAGGATCCGGAGAAAAGATGAGTATATCGTCTAGATATACGAAGACAAACCGATGCAGGAAGTCCCGCAAGACGTCATTAACCAATGCTTGGAACGTCGCGGGCGCATTGGTGAGGCCGAACGGCATGACCAGGTACTCAAAGTGACCTAACGGGGTGTTAAATGCCGTCTTCCACTCGTCTCCCTCCCGGATCCAAACCAGGTGATAAGCATTCCTAAGATCCAATTTCATGAAAATTTGGGCTCCATGCAGGGGCGTGAACACTGAATCCAACAGAGGTAACGGGTATCGGTTGCGAACCGTGATCTCGTTCAGCCCTCTGTAATCAATGCATGGACGGAGTCCGTCGTCCTTCTTGCCCACAAAAAAGAAACCAGCACCCATCGGGGAGGTGGAGTTCCGGATCAACCCGGCAGCTAACGAGTCCCGGATGTAGGTCTCCATTGATTCGCGTTCCGGACGTGAGAGGTTGTACAGCCTGCTGGACGGGTACTCAGCGCCTGGTATCAAATCAATGGCACAGTCGTACGGACGGTGCGGGGGCAGCGTGAGTGCCAGATCCTTGCTGAAGACGTCAGCAAGGTCGTGGTACTCGGCCGGCACCGCCGCCAGATTGGGGGGGACTAAAACCTCCTCCTTAGCTGTCACACCGGGTGGAACCGAGGATCCTAAACACTCCCGGTGGCAGGTTTCGCTCCACTGAACCACAACCCCAGACGGCCAATCAATCTGGGGATTGTGTTTTAACACCCATGGAAAACCCAAAATCACTCGGGAGGTAGAAGGTGTTACATAAAACACAATCTCCTCCCTGTGATTCCCAGACACCACCAACGTCACTGGCTGTGTCTGGTGTGTGATTAGTGGAAGAAGGGTGCCATCTAGCGCCCGCACCGACAATGGTGACGGTAAGGCCACTAGAGGGAGCCCAACCTCCTTTGCCCATCTGCTATCCAGCAGATTCCCCTCCGACCCCGTGTCCACCAGTGCTGGGGCGTGAAGGGTTAGATCCCCACTCAGGATCGTGACTGGGATTCATGCAGATCGTCGGGGTTTCCCCACGTGGGTGTTGTGACCCACCCTTAGCCCAGTCTCTAAGGACGAGTGCTGCTGTTTTGACCATTTGGGGCATTCTCTCTGTGTGTGTTCGGTAGAGCTACAGAGAAAACACTCTCCACGGATCAGCCTCCTTTGTCTCTGATCTGATCGTTTTTTGGCCCTGCTCATTTCCATAGCAACGTCAGCAGGGGGAGCTGTTGTCACGTGGAGAGCCCTGACAGTGGAGCGTGGGGAAGTCGGCTTCCTTTCGGACCCGGGAGGAAGAGGGACGGCTTGTGCCTGACAACGCCCCTTGTCTCGCTCTCGTCGGTGTTCCGTTAATCGGTTGTCTAACCGTATAACCAGGTCGATAAGCCCATCTAAATCCCGCGGCTCGTCCTTTGCCACCAGGTGCTCCTTAAGGACCAGAGACAGTCCGTTTACAAAGGTGGCGCGGAGCGCAACAGCATTCCAGCCGGCTTGCGCTGCCGCGATGCGGAAGTCAACTGCATACTTCGCTGCGCTCCGACGCCCCTGCCGCATCGACAGCAGCACACTTGAAGCGGTCTCGCCTCTATGAGGGTGGTCGAACACCTGTCGGAACTCCCTCACAAACTCAGTATAAACCGTTAGGAGCCGTGAATTCTGCTCCCAAAGCGCCGTAGCCCAGGCACGTGCCTCTCCTCGAAGCAAATTGATCACATAAGCCACCCGGCTGGCGTCTGCTGCATACATGACGGGATTCTGTGAAAAGACGAGCGAGCACTGCATCAAGAAGTCTGCGCACGTCTCCACACAGCCTCCATACGGCTCCGGAGGGCTTATGTATGCTTCAGGGGAAGGTGGGGGAGTTCGTTGAACGACCAGCGGAATGTCTGTTTCTGGCATTCGGTCAGCAGGAGGAGGTGCTGCAGCAGCGCCCTGAACACGCGCTTCCACCTGGGCGGTGAGAGCCTCCATCCTACGATTGAGAACACTGCTCTGCATGGTAAATAAGTCCAACCGAGCGGTAAAGGAGGTTAAGATGTGCTGCAGCTCACACAACACGCCTCCTGCTGGCGCCTGTGCACCTCGCTCTTCCATTGGCTGTTCAAGCGATGGTTGACGCCCTTCGGGATCCATGACGCTGGCCGAGAAATCCTGTTGTGAAAGTGTCGTGACACGGACCCACAACAGGGGGCGTTAATGAACGGACAATGGATAAGCCAAAAGTAACAATTTAATGTTGTGAATCGCACAACGACGTACAGACAATAACAATATGGTGGACTGTCAATCATACACCAGGTGACGTGTGGGCAGGCTCGACGATAGAAGACGCCTGGCGAGAGAAGAGCCGGATCCCCACACAGCTTCCACCACCAACGGAGCTGAAGAACACCGGAGCCGCCAAGCCCTGCGCCCCAGGTGGCTGCTGTCTTCAGCAGTCAGACCCGGTACTGCTGGCAGAAAACAGAGACAGTCCTGATGAGTGTGAGTTCGCACACTCAGTAATCCCACAGTCAGTGTTTAGTTAGGAGGGAGCACCTCCACCTCCAATCACACACTCGTGCAGCTCCTGTTTGACCACTTATCTGGTTGGGGTGTGAGGCGAAGCCGTCGCTGATCACACCAAACGCCAATCCCACAGATAAGGACACACCAGGAAAACGGCTGCAAAGAAGTTCAGATTAATACTCAATGTTTTGAGTCAGCAGAGAAAATGACCTGAATGGTAGCTGATTTCTCGGCGAGGTGGTGGAGTTGCAGTCCGGCCTTTATGGTGATGGTGATGAGATGAATGAGTGACAGCTGGTGCTGAGGATGAGTGACAGCTGTCACTCCCAGTGGCTCCGGCGCCCTCTCGTGCTTGAAGCCCGCACTCCAAGCAGGGCGCCATCTGGTGGTGGTGGGCCAGCAGTACCTCCTCTTCAGCGGCCCACACAACAGAACAGGGCAACAAAAGACTAGGAAAGTTGATGAGTTCTCAAAGAACACCTGTTTGGAACATTCCACAGGTGAATAGCTTAATTGGAAACAGGTGAGTGTCATGGAGGGTATAAAAGGGGCATCCCCAAAAGGCCAGGATCACCACTTTGTGAACAACTGCATGAAAAAATAGTCCAACAGTTGAAGATCAATGTTTCTCAATGTTCAATTGCAAGGAATTTAGGGATTCCATCATCTACAGTCCATAATATAAATAGAAGATTCAGAGAATCTGGAGAACTTTCTACACGTAAGTGGCAAGGCCGAAAACCAACATTGAATGCCCATGACCTTCGATCCCTCAGGTGGCACTGCATTAAAATTTGACATCATTGTGTAAAGGATCTTACCGTGTGGGCTCAGGAGCACTTCAGAAAACCATTGTCAGTTAACACAGTTTGTCTCTACATCTACAAGTGCAAGTTCAAACTCTACCATGCAAAGTGAAAGCCATACATAAACAACATCCAGAAATGCCGCCGCCTTTTCTGGGCCTAAGTTCATTTGAAATGGACAGACGCAAAGTGGAAAAGTGTGCTGTGGTCTGATGAGTCCACATGTCAAATTGTTTTTGGAAATCATGGATGTCATGTCCTCTGGACAAAAGAGAAAACAGACCATCCAGATTGTTACCAGCGCAAAGTTCAAAAGCCAGCATCTGTGATGGTATGGGGGTGTATTAGTGCCCATGGCATGGGCAACTTACACAATGCTGAAAAGTACATCCAGGATTGGAGCAACACATGCTGCCATCCAAGCAACGTCTTTTTCAGGGACGTCCCTTCTTATTTCAGCAAGACAATGCCAAGCCACATTCTGCACATATACAACAGTGTGGCCTCATAGTAAAAGACTGCGGGTACTAGACTGGCCTACCTGCAGTCCAGACCTGTCACCCATTGAAAATGTGTGGTGCATTATGAAGCGCAAAATACGACAACGGAGACCCTGGTCTGTTGAACAACTAAAGTCGTACATCAAGTAAGAATGGGAAAGAATTCCACCTACAAAGCTTCAACAATTAGTGTCCTCAGTTCCCAAATGCTTATTGAGTGTTGTTAGAAGGAAAGGTGATGTAACACTGTGGTAAACATACCACTGTTCCAGCTTTTTTGAAACGCGTTGCAGCCATCCATTTCAAAATGAGCAAATAGTTGCACAAAAACAATAAGTTTATCAGTTTGAACATTAAATATCTTGTCTTTGTGGTGTATTCAATTGAATATAGTTTGAAGAGGATTTGCAAATCATTGTATTCTGTTTTCATTTACATTTCACACAACGTCCCAACTTCATTAGAATTTGGGTTGTATAAAAATAAAAATACTCATAGCCTGAACAGAAATAAGAACAGAAGGGTGTCTAATAATACAGATGAGTTTTTTAAAAATTGTGATTACATAACATTTTTCAAATTGGTTGAATGAATATTATGAATAACTACAAAAAAGCTCTCCCAAGGTTCAATTTGATACACTGAATGGAAGAAGTTAATATAACAAAAATCAATGTGTTCATTAGAGTAATTTTTACCTGGTGAAGTAGGGTATCGTGTGTGTGTGTGTGTGTGTGTGTGTGTGTGTGTGTGTGTGTGTGTGTGTGTGTGTGTGTGTGTGTGTGTGTGTGTGTGTGTGTGTGTGTGTGTGTGTGTGTGTGTGTGTGTGTGTGTGTGTGTGTGTGTACAAAATATCTCAAAAAATGCGGGGTATAGATATCTAAAAAAAAGCCAGCACACAAGAGGTATTCTGCAGGACAAGGAAAGGATAGATCAGCTCAAAGTTAAGCAGGCAAAGGAAAAAGACGCTCTTACAAGAGCCGTGGTCAGCACCACACAGCTTCACTGATGAAATGGTGGATGAAACATATGGTAGACACAGCTGGCTGATGAACAAATGCAGCACAGGTGTGTTAGCTGCACAGGTGCCCTGTGGAAAACTCAACATAGCCACATGCTTCATCTCACCAAACATAGAGAGGTTAAAGATTTAGAAGTAAGAGCCATAGAGGCCCTGAGGGTCATGGGGCCCGTGCTTATCTCCAGATACCACAGTGTCACGTAGATGAGACTTCACAGCTCCCTTGGGGTGGGACACCTGTCCATTACAGGTTACATCTTCAGCCAAGGCTGATACCCATTTACAGCTGGGTGGCCTGTGACAATGCAGCTGACGAGTCTTGTCCGAAGACACAGAGAGGGACTCTTGGGATTTTTTGTTAACTCTGTTATAATGTTTATTACATTTTCTTCATCTGTCCTGTGTATTTCCAGTGACTTCACTTCCTGTCACTTGGTAGAGAAGCTTGAATCTTCGACTGGACTGGGTCCAGTCGAAGATTCAAGCTTCTCTACTATGGAAACCACCTGGACAACTGAGAGCCTACACAGAAACATTCCTGTCACTTGGGCTTCCTTTTTCACATGTATTGTCAGCTCCTCACCAATTGTTTCATGCACTATAACTGCCTACGGCCTGTCACTATAGTATCAAGTTGTCTTGCTGTCATACCTGCTTTCTCACATTATTTTCACGTGAGTGATCCACAGTTTCTGACCCATGATGCCCCTGTGTATTTCCCGATCTGTCGAATTGCCATGTTTGATTGCTGTGGACTGACCCTCTGCTTATTTTACTGGATGACTCATTTGCTGCTTATGTCATGGACACTGTTGTTAGTTGGACTGTGTCCCTCTGAATCCTCAACTGTGTCCTGGACTATCCACACACCATCTATTTTGACATGGACAACATTGTTGTATGGACTGTTGTCTTTCTGTGCCTTGGTTGTTCCACTATCTGCCAATAAATCCGTGCTTATAATTGGATACGTACCGTGTTCTCTGCTCCAGAGTTGTTGGTCCCATACTCACATATTTTTCTTGATCAGGATTCTCAAAAAAAGACACACTTTAAAAAAAAAATCCATAGCCCAAAATGGGACATGTCACATACAGGCTCAATCTGGCAGTTAGAGTATTTCCACCATGTTGTGATTTAATGTTTGTAGTGTAACTACTTTAATCCTGTAATGGTCAATGTGGCTGTTTGGTAGAGCATATTGATATCTACTACATTCTGCTGAAAACTGTAAGTAAGGCTAGTAAGGGGTTAAAGTCCTGTGTACTGGAAGTGTATGCAGGCTAAAATAATAGGGGTAATCAGAGGTGTATGTGCTCTGTGACTGTGCTTCTAGTTTGCTTTGTTAATAACGTTTATTCAAAAATATGTTGCTTCTTGTCTCAGTGAACCTCCATGCCTTCCAAACTGAAAAAAGCTTCCTGGAGCTTCCTGCGGCTCCTCTAAAGAGCAATTCAGGAGCTGACCTGTGTCCAGTCTGTTATGTGCCAGATGATGAGTGTGTCAATTCACAGAGGCAAAAAGGAGTCACTTATGGACCTCTTGGGCTCACTCCAGGTGATTTCGTTAATTACATACAGAGGGAGAACTAATTTGTGTAATTAGTGTAATAATTTGGAAGAATACCAGATCCATAAATGCCCAGCCAGTGCTTATGCAGCGAGTGGTGAACATCCTTCCACAGTTGCATACTATCTCATGAAACAAGGCAAAGAGGGATTTGAAATGGGCCGATTGCTCTGTGCACATTCAAGTACTCACATGACCTCTGACCCATCTGCTTTGGCCATATATAATACAGATGTAATGTCTACTCAAAGAATGGTGGGTTTTGACACTCAGTCTTGCTTTTTTGTGCTTGAGTAGCACACACTGCATAATCCTTCACATAAAAAAACATGCTGAAAGATTTCATGTTACTGTCTTTAGCTGACATGAAAGTCTGCATTGTCTTCCGTGGGGTAGAAAGCTGATCATTACTCCACAGTTTGTGCAGCTTGTTGTCACTGATGAGTCACTTGGCTGTGCAATTTATGGCTGCCCTATGCTCGCTGCAGCCTGTCATTTCAGACACACTGCTGTCTTGGCTTGATGGCCTGTAATGTTGGAAGGAGCCAGGTCATAAAAATGAGAGGAACTGTAAGAGGAGGATGGCATGAACTCACAGTAGCTTAGCCAGTGCCAGACAATTATCAGTAAGGGGGCACAGGGTTTTCAAAGATGGGCAGTTTTTGCCTAGTATGCTATGCATTCATGCACAGCTTAATAAATTATGTTCGCAATGAGCTGCATTATCTTTAAGACCGAGCAGGATCACATCATTGGAGGGGGAGAGATTCCCTATTAGTGTCCAGGGCATGCGAGCAGAGCGGAAGGATTTTGGCCAGAGCATGGAGCACTAAATTTGAAAAATTGGAGCGTCACTTTGTCTCTTGCCTCACTTTTGCAGACCAGTGTGATACCAGATCCTCTCACGCCATGATAGTGGTGCAGCTTAGCTAAAATTTCCATAACAACTGTGCATTTTGTGATAAAAGCATAGAATCCAGTATACATATAGCCAAAGGTATAAACTGGACAAAACATAACTGGACATTGGGCCATCATGAATTTTCAGTATGTCACCCATGGCAGCCATTTTTCAAAATTAAAATTGAAAAATGCTCCAATCATGTTGGAAAATATACCACATTGTTTGTCTGTTCATAAAGATTCCAAAAAGATATTGTGTGGACTATCTATGCCTGAATGTTATGGATTTATGGGGTAAAAACAGCAAAAAGTATGACAAAGGTCCATTTCAGTTTGTACAGAGGTCTATTTATTTTTCATTTATTTTATATAGTGCCAAATCACAGCAACGCTGCCTCAAGGTGCTTCACACAAGTAAGGCCTAACCTTATCAATCCATAGAGCAAGCACACAGGCGACAGTGGTAAGGAAAACTCCCTCTGGTGATTAACCCTAACCCTCAAGCAGACCAGACTCAAAGGGGTGACTGTCTGCTTGGGCCATGCTACCGGCACAGTTGACAAAACGAATATATAGGAAACTTTGGGAGTCCATGCTGGTGTCCAGGATGGGAGGCTTACAGAAAAAGACACCCACTCCCACTTCTGGATGGAGCCACGCCTCAAACAGAGACAAAAAAAAAAAAAAAAAAAACAGAATCAGGCGGCAGAAAGACAACAAATAAGGTGTAATTTGTCAGCATTAAGCAACAAGAAAAACAGAAGAAATACAAAGGTGATTGTCGGCCACTAGCCCTAAGATTCACTACCCAGACATTAGATAAGGTTGAGGCCGCGACCTGCTCTGTTTATTAATAAAATGAATTTAAAACCGAAGGATGCATAGTACCATACTATGACAGTACGCGAGCCATATGAAAGGTAAAATATACACATCTTAAGTCTGGACTCGAAAGAGTCCGACAGAATCACCGGCCTCGGAGGATGTTCATTCAGTTGTTTAATTTTGTAGAAAAAAAGCAGATCACAGACATGACACAAAACTAAAGTCATTTCAAATGGCAACTTTCTGGCTTTAAGAAACACTATAAGAAATCAGGAAAAAAAAACTGTGGCAGTCAGTAATGGTTACTTTTGTAGACCAAGCAGAGGGAAAAAAATATGGAATCACTCAATTCTGAGGAAAAAATTATGGAATCATGAAAAACAAAAGAACGCTCCAACACATCACTAGTATTTTGTGGCACCACCTCAGGCTTT
Source organism: Thalassophryne amazonica (assembly GCF_902500255.1). Taxonomy (NCBI): domain Eukaryota; kingdom Metazoa; phylum Chordata; class Actinopteri; order Batrachoidiformes; family Batrachoididae; genus Thalassophryne; species Thalassophryne amazonica. Next base: position 81,361,420 of record NC_047107.1, read on the forward strand.
TATAACAGCTTGCAGTCTCTGAGACATGGACTTAATGAGTGACAAACAGTACTCTTCATCAATCTGGCTCCAACCTTCTCTGATTGCTGTTGCCAGATCAGCTTTGCAGGTTGGAGCCTTGTCATGGACCATTTTCTTCAACTTCCACCAAAGATTTTCAATTGGATTAAGATCCGGACTATTTGCAGGCCATGGCATTGACCCTATGTGTCTTTTTGCAAGGAATGTTTTCACAGTTTTTGCTCTATGGCAAGATGCATTATCATCTTGAAAAATGATTTCATCATCCCCAAACATCCTTTCAATTGATTGGATAAGAAAAGTGTCCAAAATATCAACGTAAACCTGTGCAATTATTGATGATGTAATGACAGCCATCTCCCCAGTGCCTTTACCTGACATGCAGCCCCATATCATCAATGACTGTGGAAATTTACATGTTCTCTTCAGGCAGTCATCTTTAGAAATCTCATTGGAATGGCACCAAACAAAAGTTCCAGCATCATCACCTTGCCCAATGCAGATTCGAGATTCATCACTGAATATGACTTTCATCCAGTCATCCACAGTCCACGATTGCTTTTCCTTAGCCCACTGTAACCTTGTTTTTTTCTGTTTAGGTGTTAATGATGGCTTTCATTTAGCTTTTCTGTATGTAAATCCCATTTCCTTTAGGCGGTTTCTTACAGTTTGGTCACAGACGTTGAGTCCAGTTTCCTCCCATCCGTTCCTCATTTGTTTTGTTGTGCATTTTCAATTTTTGAGACATATTGCTTTAAGTTTTCTGTCTTGATGCTTTGATGTCTTCCTTGGTCTACCCGTATGTTTGCCTTTAACAACCTACCCATGTTTGTATTTGGTCCAGAGTTTAGACACAGCTGACTGTGAACAACCAACATCTTTTGCAACATTGCGTGATGATTTACCCTCTTTTAAGAGTTTGATAATCCTCTCCTTTGTTTCAATTGACATCTCTCGTGTTGGAGCCATGATTCATGTCAGTCCACTTGGTGCGACAGCTCTCCAAGGTGTGATCACTCCTTTTTAGATGCAGACTAACGAGCAGATCTGATTTGATGCAGGTGTTAGTTTTGGGGATGAAAATTTACAGGGTGATTCCATAATTTATTCCTCAGAATTGAGTGATTCCATATTTTTTTTCCCCTCTGCTTGGTCTACAAAAGTAACCGTTACTGACTGCCACAATTATTTTTCCTGATTTCTTATAGTGTTTCTTAAAGCCAGAAAGTTGCCATTTGAAATGACTTTAGTTTTGTGTCATGTCTGTGATCTGCTTTTTTTCTACAAAATTAAACAACTGAATGAACATCCTCCGAGGCCGGTGATTCCATAATTATTGCCAGGGGTTGTATAACTGAGTATCATCAGCATAGCAGTGAAAGGTAATCCCAAAATGCTGAAATATGTGCCCAAGGGGTGCTACAGAAACGGAGAAAAGCAGGGGGCCTAAGATAGACCCCTGTGAAATCCCAAATTTCCTGTCACTAAGTTTAGAGGTAGTGTTATTGTACAAAACACAGTAAGAACAACTGGTCAGGTATGACGTGAACCACACAAGGGCATTCCCAGTAATCCCAAAATGATTCTCCAGCCTATCAAGTGGAATATGATGATCCACACTATCAAATGCAGCACTGAGATCTAACAGCACCAGAACCGTAATGGTGTCCGAATCCATTGCAAGCAGAAGATCATTCACCACTTTAGTGAGAGCTGTCTCTGTGGAATGATATTTTCTAAAAGCAGACTGCAGTGGCTCAAAAAGATTATTGTCAGTAAGGTGGTCTGTGAGCTGCTGTGAAACCACTTTTTCCAGAATTTTAGAACAAAATGATAGAAGTGATATCGGCCTATAGTTTTTCAATATACTAGGATCAAGATTAGATTTCTTAAGTAATGGTTTAATCACTGCAGATTTTAAACAGTTAGGAACAGATCCAGAAGTTAATGAGAGTTTAATAATTTCCGGCACAGTCGGCCCAAGAGTGAGCCACAGGTCCTTAAACAGTTTTGTTGGTATAGGATCAAATAAGCAGGTTGTGCTTTTTGTAGATATCACAAGTTTCATCAGCACACCCAGTGAGATACTATCAAATTCTGTAAATCTAGGTAATACCTCAGTGATGGGAACCACCTCGATAGCAGGGTGTAGTGGCTGGCATACTGGGATGTGTTTAACCTAATATCGTCTATTTTCTTCTGAAAGTAATCCAAGAAATCGGTCGAAAGTTAAAGTTGCTCTAATTAACGTAAAAAGGTGATGCAAACTATTGGTTTACTTAATAGGGCTTTAAAAATTAATAACCTGCACCATGTGTCATGGTTAGTTATCATATCACTGAGTACCATACAGTGCGTCTGAAAAGTATTCACAACGCTTCACTTTTTCCACATTTTGTTGTTACAGCCTTATTCCAAAATGGAGTAATTTTATTCCCTCCCTCAAAATTCTACTCACAACACCCCACAATAACAACATGAAAAAAGTCTTTTGTCATTTTTTGTAAATTTATTATAAATTTATTATAAATAAAAACTAAGAAATCACATGTGCATACAGTTGTGCTCAACCATTTACATACTCTGGCAAAAGTTTTGATTTTTGTTTTTTTGCCATTTTTCAGAGAATATGAATGATAACACAAACACTTTTTCTTCATTCATGGTTAGTGGTTGGGTGAAGCCATTTATTGCCAAACAACTGTTTACTCTTTCTAAATCATCATGACAACAGAAACTACCCAAATGACCCTAAACAAAAGTTTCCATACTCCTGTTCTTAATACAGTGTGTTGCCCCTTTTAACCCCGTCTAAGCCTGTATATCCCACTGATGGGAAATTTCACTTTTTATTTGTGAGATACTGACAAGCCAAAATGAGGCGGGCGGTAGGGGGTTAATATCAGTGACAGCTTGGAGGCTTTTGTGGTCATTGTGGACAAGGCTCTCTGATGGTGAAGCTGCCACTGAATATGTCTTGGACTTTATTTACATCAGTTATGAAGAAATACAATGTACAAACAGTATGGCACTCTGTGGTAAATCTGCATGGATTAGACAGTTATCAAAAATTGAGTGACTGTGCAAGAAAGAGAAGAGTGAGGAAAGCCACCAAGTCACCCAGATAACCCAAAAAAAGATATAGACTTATGTGGCTGTTTTACAGTTTCATGATGAAGTGGTACAGAGGAGGATTTTCTTAAAAAGAAGACCTGAAAGTTTAGCTACAAATTGCCAGAAGATACATCTGACATGCAAGCCTAGATTGGATCTGTTTTGGTGAAAGAATATCCTTCTCCACTCTACTTCATTATGAAGCTAAGAGTGGTGATGATGCAAAATGCAAAATTTATGAAATGACTAAGGCAGTTCTCCCCGATCACTTAGTTTAGACATGCGGCCATCTCTAGAAAGAGTCCTGGTGGGTCCGTACTTCTTCCATTTATGGATGATGGAGGGCACTGTGCTCATTAGTACCTTCAAAGCAGCAGAAATGTTCCCGCACCCTTCCCCAGATTTATGCCTAGAGACAATCCTAGAGACATACGCTGTCAAACTCTGGGACCTTAGATGTAGACAGGTGTGTGTCTTTCCAAATCACATCCAATCAACTGAATTTACCCCAGGTGGACTCTAATCAATCAATCAATCAATTTTTTTTTTTTATATAGCGCTAAATCACAACAAACAGTTGCCCCAAGGCGCTTTATATTGTAAGGCAAGGCCATACAATAATTATGTAAAACCCCAACGGTCAAAACGACCCCCTGTGAGCAAGCACTTGGCTACAGTGGGAAGGAAAAACTCCCTTTTAACAGGAAGAAACCTCCAGCAGAACCAGGCTCAGGGAGGGGCAGTCTTCTGCTGGGACTGGTTGGGGCTGAGGGAGAGAACCAGGAAAAAGACATGCTGTGGAGGGGAGCAGAGATCGATCACTAATGATTAAATGCAGAGTGGTGCATACAGAGCAAAAAGAGAAAGAAACAGTGCATCATGGGAACCCCCCAGCAGTCTACGTCTATAGCAGCATAACTAAAGGATGGTTCAGGGTCACCTGATCCAGCCCTAACTATAAGCTTTAGCAAAAAGGAAAGTTTTAAGCCTAATCTTAAAAGTAGAGAGGGTGTCTGTCTCCCTGATCTGAATTGGGAGCTGGTTCCACAGGAGAGGAGCCTGAAAGCTGAAGGCTCTGCCTCCCATTCTACTCTTACAAACCCTAGGAACTACAAGTAAGCCTGCAGTCTGAGAGCGAAGCGCTCTATTGGGGTGATATGGTACTACGAGGTCCCTAAGATAAGCTGGGACCTGATTATTCAAAACCTTATAAGTAAGAAGAAGAATTTTAAATTCTATTCTAGAATTAACAGGAAGCCAATGAAGAGAGGCCAATATGGGTGAGATATGCTCTCTCCTTCTAGTCCCCGTTAGTACTCTAGCTGCAGCATTTTGAATTAACTGAAGGCTTTTTAGGGAACTTTTAGGACAACCTGATAATAATGAATTACAATAGTCCAGCCTAGAGGAAATAAATGCATGAATTAGTTTTTCAGCATCACTCTGAGACAAGACCTTTCTAATTTTAGAGATATTGCGTAAATGCAAAAAAGCAGTCCTACATATTTGTTTAATATGCGCTTTGAATGACATATCCTGATCAAAAATGACTCCAAGATTTCTCACAGTATTACTAGAGGTCAGGGTAATGCCATCCAGAGTAAGGATCTGGTTAGACACCATGTTTCTAAGATTTGTGGGGCCAAGTACAATAACTTCAGTTTTATCTGAGTTTAAAAGCAGGAAATTAGAGGTCATCCATGTCTTTATGTCTGTAAGACAATCCTGCAGTTTAGCTAATTGGTGTGTGTCCTCTGGCTTCATGGATAGATAAAGCTGGGTATCATCTGCGTAACAATGAAAATTTAAGCAATACCGTCTAATAATACTGCCTAAGGGAAGCATGTATAAAGTGAATAAAATTGGTCCTAGCACAGAACCTTGTGGAACTCCATAATTAACTTTAGTCTGTGAAGAAGATTCCCCATTTACATGAACAAATTGTAATCTATTAGACAAATATGATTCAAACCACCGCAGCGCAGTGCCTTTAATACCTATGGCATGCTCTAATCTCTGTAATAAAATTTTATGGTCAACAGTATCAAAAGCAGCACTGAGGTCTAACAGAACAAGCACAGAGATGAGTCCACTGTCCGAGGCCATAAGAAGATCATTTGTAACCTTCACTAATGCTGTTTCTGTACTATGATGAATTCTAAAACCTGACTGAAACTCTTCAAATAGATCATTCCTCTGCAGATGATCAGTTAGCTGTTTTACAACTACCCTTTCAAGAATTTTTGAGAGAAAAGGAAGGTTGGAGATTGGCCTGTAATTAGCTAAGATAGCTGGGTCAAGTGATGGCTTTTTAAGTAATGGTTTAATTACTGCCACCTTAAAAGCCTGTGGTACATAGCCAACTAACAAAGATAGATTGATCATATTTAAGATCGAAGCATTAAATAATGGTAGTGCTTCCTTGAGCAGCCTGGTAGGAATGGGGTCTAATAAACATGTTGATGGTTTGGATGAAGTAACTAATGAAAATAACTCAGACAGAACAATCGGAGAGAAAGAGTCTAACCAAATACCGGCATCACTGAAAGCAGCCAAAGATAACGATACGTCTTTGGGATGGTTATGAGTAATTTTTTCTCTAATAGTTAAAATTTTGTTAGCAAAGAAAGTCATGAAGTCATTACTAGTTAAAGTTAATGGAATACTCAGCTCAATAGAGCTCTGACTCTTTGTCAGCCTGGCTACAGTGCTGAAAAGAAACCTGGGGTTGTTCTTATTTTCTTCAATTAGTGATGAGTAGAAAGATGTCCTAGCTTTACGGAGGGCTTTTTTATAGAGCAACAGACTCTTTTTCCAGGCTAAGTGAAGATCTTCTAAATTAGTGAGACGCCATTTCCTCTCCAACTTACGGGTTATCTGCTTTAAGCTACGAGTTTGTGAGTTATACCACGGAGTCAGGCACTTCTGATTTAAAGCTCTCTTTTTCAGAGGAGCTACAGCATCCAAAGTTGTCTTCAATGAGGATGTAAAACTATTGATGAGATACTCTAATTAAGCTGTGAAAACATCTCAAAGATGATCAGTGGAAACAGGATGTACCTGAGCTCAATTTTGAGCTTGATGGCAAAGGCTGTGAATACTTATTTACACGTGATTCCTTAGTTTTTTCAATTTTAATAAATTTACAAAAATCTTTAAAAAATCACATTGTCATTATGGAGTATTGTGTGTAAAATTCTGAGGGAAAAAAAATGATTTTCATCAATTTTGAAATATGGTTGTAACATAACAAAATGTGGAAAAGTGCAGCACTGTGAATAGTTTCTGGATGCACTGTGTGTCATATGTCATAGAATCCAGTGTATGGTGACCTTTATTTTGGAGACCAAGCATTCAACAGTCAAAATGATTCCATTTATTATTCCTATTAGGTCAAGCAGTAATTTTCATCACTTTTTTTTACCAAAATTGGAGCAACGCCCATTGGGCACAACTGTTGGAGAGCAGATGAAGATGCGAATTAGCAACCAAATATGCGAATGAGCAACAATGGCGCAGTTGGTATTTCAATGAAGCCACTCACAGCTGAAACATGAAACTCTTTGAAATGACCTGTTCTCGGTGGGTGTTGCGCTCTGTCAGGGCTGCTCCTTGTCACCACTCCTCTTCATAATGTTCATGGACAAGATTTCAAGGTGCAGTCTAGGATTGGCAGGTGTCCGATGTGGTGACATCAGAATTGTATCTGCTTTTTTGTGGATGATGTGGTTCTGTTGGTTTCATCAGACAGTGATCTTTTTTGTGCACTGTGCAGGTTGATGTTGAGTGTGAAAGAACTAGGATGAGGATCAGCACCTCCAAATCTGAGACCATGGCCCTCTGTTGGAAAATGGTGGCTTGGTGTAGCCGCTGCACTCTGCTTTGTGTTGTTATGACTCCGCCCATTCGCTCCCATCGGGATGCAAACTCAAGATCCTTAGCATGGGAGTCGGACTCTCTCATCAGAAGGCTAAAACCCAGGACTCTGGCCTTGTGACCATAGAATCTTTTTGAGCTGTTGGGAGTGAGGTTTACTAACTACATATGCACAGCGACACCTGCTGGCCTCCGTTACACTGGAATGGAGGAGACTATCTCAGGGTCTTGTTCATGAGTGGGGGTAAATTAGAGCATGAGATGATAGGATAGACACTTTATTGTCACCTTAGGGAAATTCTTTCTCAGTGAGTGTCCATGTGGTAGACAGACTGGGGCTGCATCTGTGGTCCTGAGGTTGTAGTACCTTACCATCGTGGTGAAGAAAGAGTTGAATTAGAAGGCAAGATTCTCGATTTACCAGTCACTTTATGTACCTACTCTCACCTATGGTCATGGACTTTGGGTAATGACCAAAAGAACAAGGTCACGGATAAAAGGGGCAGAAATGGAATTCCTCCATTGGGTATCTGTGCTTACATTCGTGGTGGATTGAGAAGCTTGATTATCTGGGAGGGACTTAGAGTAGAGCTGCTGCTTTTTCGCATCAAAATGAGCCAGCTGAGGTGGTTCAGGCATCCAATGAGGATGTCCACTGGTCATCTCCCTAGAGGTATTTTCCAGGCACATCCAACTGTGATAAGGCCTCATACCCAGGACTCGCTGGAGCGATTATAGTTCTCAGATGGGAATGCCTTGGGATTCCCCAGGAAGTGTTAGAGGACTTGACTGAGAACATGTGTGGGTTGAGCTGCTTGATCTCCTGTCAACATGACTTGGACCCAGACAAGTGGCAGAAAATGAATGTTGTTGAAATGAAAGTGAGTATGTGCTTGTAGGTCTGACTTTAATTAAACTTTAATTCAAAGTAGTTTGCTGTTACAGCAATGACCATTTCATACTGAAGCCATTTTACACACATTTTAAATGGAATGATTATTATTGTAAAATACAAATTTTTTGAACAGTTTTCTGGATACAAAAAACATTTCCAAATCACTGGACGCCATATGTCTTTGATTTAATTATATTTTTTGTTACAATAATTATTACAAATTATTATTACAATTAATTTGAAAGGGTATGTGACTGGACTTCACCATGTTAAAATTTCTTCAAAAAGGTCTAATGAGATCCAGCTCGACACGTCTGCAACAATAACACGCAGCTGGCACGCACAGATTGTGTCCGCGCTCCAAATGTAGCCAGGTAGGTTGCAATATGCCTTTTGGCCACCAGAGCGCAGTGGCGCTGTTGTTTCGCGATTTGGCGGTTGAAGAAGAATTGATCCGGCAGTGTGGATTTTGGTGACTTAGCCTTATTTAATCAGTTATATTCTTACTTTTGCTCTTTCTACCCTTCAAGCACTGGCTTTTGTTTTCCTGGCATATTAATGAGAATTTCTGCTTTCCTCTGGTGAGTCAGCATTTTAAAATTTCTTCTGTTGAATGACTTTATGAGCCCTAATGTTGGGAAGGTTTTTGCTAAGTACAGCGTGGCAGGAAGGTTTTGCTGAGTCATAGCTAATTAAGCTTCTGCTGATGATGGCAATTAAAAATAATCTGGCATATTATAATTTTTGGCTCCCACCTCATGCACTTTTTTGTACCTGAGATGGGAAAATATAGAAATAGTTGTTGGCAGATAGAGGTGGTGATACAGGTGGTCGCTTCAGTTTTTATCTGCAGTCAGTGTCTTGATGCCTACTGTCGACTGTGTCGGTTTAGGTTGACAGTATGCAGCAGTACATACAGGCAGCTTTCAAATTAAAGGATAAACTATCATAAAGTGGGGAAGTCCATGAAGCAACAGGATTGAGACGAGACGATGCCCCACGGGTGAGACTAACGCACGGGTTGAGTGTGCGGTGTCGGCACAAACCATTTGGAAGCAGGTGTTGGCGCTCGTTGGCGAGTATGCTGTGGCCGAAACGGTCGGTGTTAGGGGCTCAGCACTCACACAGTGTCCCGACAAGATGAGCTACTTGTCGCTTGTGCAGGTTGTCTTTCTGCTCCAGCAAAATAGCTAGAAAGATCTATGGGGAAATATCTTGTTTCTTGCTTAATTGAAATATACCCAAGATTTTACTTTCTAGTCCTTGCATTATCTTCTTTTTGTTTTGTAATTCTAACTTTATATTTCTATTTTGTCAACACTTTTATTGTATGAAAATGTGTAGTCCCTACAAGAAGATGTATATTTTTCTATATTGTTTTATTGTGTCCAATAAAAAAAAAAAAATCTTGTCTTGCTGATAGCCACAAGCTTCAGGAAAGAAGAACAAGGGCTGTGAATCGTGGAAAATGACGTTAATTCACATTATAAGGGGAATTTCCCAACTTAAGAATTTTGCTGTATTGTTTGTTCTCTGTTTCTAAGAAAAAAAAAAAAAAATCCCTCATCACTTTTGTTCTGAGGTCAAGTATGATAAAGTATTTATATTGTTCCTAAAGCTGCTTTGCAGTGAAACTTTAAAAGTGTGTGTGTGTGTGTGTGTGTGTGTGTGTGTGTGTGTATGTATGTGTATATATATATATATATATATATATATATATATATATATATATATATACATACACACAATGCACATTTTAAAAAGTTTTACATAGTCACAGGAATAATTAGGCCCCTTTAAAAAAGAAAAAAAAAAAAAAAGAAAAAAAAAAGTTTATCGTCCTTGAAAAAAGTGATGAGTTTTATTATTTTTTTTTTAGAAACAGCTTGCACACAAGTGACAGTAGCCTATGTTTCACTGCAAAGCAGCCTTAGCCCCCACCCCAAACAAAAAAGTTTATCATCATTGACATTGAGAGGAATTTTTTTTAAGTTTATTATCCTTGACATTGATGAGGGATTTTACTGCCATCATTTTTGTTTATGTATTTTATTTTGCATTATGCATATTTTTATATGGAATTTGGAAGGTATTTTTTCACCACCTAGCGCTCGGAAAACTTTGGCCGTCTTCGGCCACAGCATCACCACTGAGCGCTGATTCCCTCTTTCCCTGAATGGTTTGTGCAGACACTTCACACTCAACCACCCCCATTTTCTGAATGGTTTGTGCAGACACTTCACACTCAACCACCCCCATTTTCTGAATGGTTTGTGCCGACTCTGCACACTCAACCACCCCCATTTTCTGAATGGTTTGTGCCGACTCTGCACACTCAACCACCCCCATTTTCTGAATGGTTTGTGCCGACCCTGCACACTCAACCCATGCGTTAGTCTCACCCTCGGTTCCTTGAGCAAAGTCTTTAATCTCAAGTTGCTCCATTGTGTAATTGAGCACTTTGCATAGCAGCATGCGACATTGGATGTCATCAGCATACAATGCTACTTTATGTTCTCTAGCATTGATCAAAACTCCCTGTATATGAGAATATTCCCTTATTGCTTGTGCCAAAGGTTCTATATAAAGTGCAAAAAGAGTAGGTGAGAGGGAGCATCCCTGACGCATGGATCTTTACAATTTTATATTAGTGAGACTTCCATTTACTCTGATCCTTGCGATAGGGGCAGAGTACAAGGGGATATTCCCAGCTGACCCACTCAAAAGGTTTCTCAGCATCAAGACTCATTAGCACAACATTCAGTTTAACTTTCTTAATGGTTTGTATTAAGTGAAGAGACCCTCTAATATTGTCTTGTGTTTGGCAGCCATAAACAGTCTGTTTGGTCAAAGTTAATTATTTCTGGAATATACACATTTAGTGTCATGGACATGATGTACGCATACAGTTTCTAATCCTGATTTAAATTTGAGATGGGTCTATGTGAGCTACAGAACAGTTTATTCTAGCCCTCTTTTGGAATGATAGAGATAACAGCTTCACTCCATGATGGTGGGGTTGACATTTTCTCAAGTGTCCAATTAAAGGAATTTAGGAGTACTGATGTCAGAGCTTCTCAAAAAATTCTATCCCTTTCAGCAGGTAGGCAGTCACTTCCCGGTGTTTTATTTTGAATTTATTCAATGCTGCCTGCAGTTCTTTTTTTGTCATCTGTGATTTTAGGCAGTCATTTTGGTGAACTCTGATCGAGGGTAGATCTAGGGAATTCAAAAATGTTTTTATATTTTCTTTGTTTTCTTCTTTTGGTTGTGAGTAAAGTGCCTTGTAATATGTTTTGAAGGCATCATCAATATCATCTACGTTATTAAATACTTGTCCTGTTTCAGAATTTAGTATTTTATATGTCAGTTGTGAGGTCTGTCTCTTCTGTTTGTTTTTTTTTTTGTTTATTGCTCATTTTTTAGTTTTAGCCCCTCCCCCAATAATATAATTGGTTTAGGTTATTTTGTTTAATAACTTTTATATTTATATATTTTTTTCTCCAATTCTTCAGGGTTCTTGGCAGAAACCTTTAGTATAGCAGTGTTGTTGGCAATTATCACCCCAGGCGGTGCGTTGGTATCTCCTCCGCAGGAGGAAGCTCTAGCATGTTGGCTGTTTCAAGTATAAATGGAGGCCATTTCCTGCAACTTCAGCCTTCAGTCTTCTCTAAATATACAATTTAAGAGACATCAGAAAATCTCCAACAGCAAGTTCTTCTTATGATGGAATCGTACAATACATAACAATCTACACTCTAAATCTACCAAATAGCTCTGGAGGTACCTTAATTAGACCATGATATTTTACCTTTTACATGTAAAGTTGGAAAGATATTCAAAGATTCGACCTTCTGAAATTAAACTTCACCGTTTTAAATCAAATGACAACTCTTTCCATATTTTGTAATACAGATTACAAACTACAACTGACCAAAACCTTTCTCTACCCCAAATACAACCAAAGGCAGCTCATTGATGCACATCGAGATCCGTGTAATTCATAAAGAACAGAGTAGGGCGATTAGTCAAGTAACTAGAATAATTCGATTCCAAAAAAAAAAATTTGAGGCAAATTCTGTGCCTCTAAGCTTCATTTAACATTGTAGTACAGGCTAGTCAGGCTAGTGTGTGGCACTGCAACGTCCCCAGAAAAAAAACAGACGACTAGAGCATAACGGCTTATCAAATTAACAATGATAGCTACACCTTTCCAACGTGACACACAGAGTAAAAAATAGCCTTTTAATAGAAAGACGGTCCACATTTGTCAGTTGTTCGGAGTTGGACCTGGAAAGAACAACCCAGTTTACACACACAGAAAATGATCTTGCAAGAGACACTGAATTTCTTTTCCTGATCAGGAGAGGACAAATGAGCAGCTTCTTCAGAAAGAAGTTCTCTGCTCTGAAGGCCCTGCCCATTTGCTTCTCCTTTTTATTGAATATAGTTACATACAGCATATAGGAGTGACAATATCACAAAACAATAGAAAGACACAAAGTCTGGTCTCACATTGATATAAAAACTGTTATGGCTTTGAGCCCTCAGTCTCCTAAGCTTCTCATAATAATGTCCAGCCCTGAACCGGTGTTCCGGTTACAATGCTCTTTCCTCAAGGCTGAACTGTTAATTAAAGGTGCACATCTGCGCTTAGCTAAAACATGACCCTAGAAAAACAGTCTGCACATTCTAGCAAAACAGTCTGCACATTGACTAAGCCAAAGATCATCTGCTCACTTTCTTGTGTGGCAGTTTTAATGATCACTTGAACAGTGATTGTTTTGACAATGAGTAATTATTTAAAGGAATAATGGTACATGAACTCTCACACATGCATACATGTATATATGAAAAATAGAGAACAGAATCAAAGACACGATCACAAAGAGTACATCAAAGTAAAGACATTAATATTTGATAATATATATTGACAATATAGCGAAAACCCTGTCAACATTGATCATCTGAAACAGACCTACTGCGCATTTAAAGCAAAGCAATGTGTTTGTCTATTTTTAAAAAACACACTGCTCTATGTGGGGAGTGACTATTCGCCCTGCGACCAGCTGCTGTCTCTCTCTCTCTTCCCAGTGTGAGGGGAGTCCCTCATACGGCTACAGCTCCGTTCCCGGCCACATTGACAAACAGTTTCCGAAAGAAGATCCTCTCAGCAAAAGTCCACTTTTTCAACTGTGTTTTGCTCAGATTCACATTGAGTGTTTCGCTTTTTAATTTTCGCTTTTTTGGGTAACACACAATGCCTCACAAACTCTGTAACTTAAATAAAAAAAAAAAAAAACTGACTGCGAGGCTTGCATGTTCAACCTCCAGCTGAAATGCATCTGCTGAATTGTAGAGAAAGACGGATTAAAAAAAATCATGCAGGGACACAGTCCACCAACATAAAAAAAAAAATAAAAAAAATAAAAATGGTTAATAAAACGCAACAAAGACACATCCCATTGCCATTTCAGCAAAATGTCAAGACTTTGATGCAGCGACATTGTGCCATTGCTTAGAAGAGAGAGCCCTGGACTATTATGCTCAGCCACAATCAGGTGTGCACATTAAGGTCCACTTTGGGTGAAAAATGAATTGTCAGATAGCAACTTTTGACTTTGTGCAACTGGAAGTATACTATATTGGCCACATTTTGTGAAAATTTTTTTAACTGAACATACCTGTGGAATTTTTCAGATGCAATATTCTTACTTAGCATTGGTAAAATATTCCATCAAAGTTGCTTTATGTGTGCTAAATTTTAAGTATATTAGTCTGAGAGTTGTTATTCATGATTGACATAAATAATTGTGACTTTTGATTTTTAAAAATCTAAGAAACTTCTATAGTTCTTAAGATTTTAACAGTTCTCAGTGTTGCATATTCTTGAATACATCACAGGATGAGCCATATATTATAGTTTAGCTCGATAAATTACAGTGAGGGTGTATTATCACATTTGTCAGTCTATAAAACACATTATTCCTAAAGATTTGCCAAATACACCTCTATTAAAAGAGTACGAGGTCTATTAGAAAAGTATCCGACCTTATTATTTTTTTCAAAAACCATATGGATTTGATTCATATGTTTTTACGTCAGCCAAGCTTGAACCTTCGTGCGCATGCGTGAGTCTTTCCACACCTGTCGGTTGCGTCATTCACCTGTGAGCACGCCTTCTGGGAGAGTGGTCCAGCCCCCTTGTTGGATTTTCATTGTCAGGAAATGGCAGCATGATTTGGGCTTTTTTTTCCATCAGAATTTTTTCAGAAACTGTTAGAGACAAGCAGCTGGAAACCATTCGAAAAATTTATCTGGCTTTCTGTGAAAATTTTACGGGCTTCACAGAGAATAAGGACTGTTACTACAGCTTTAAGGACGCCCCACAATGGCGCACGGCGGCAGATTTCACTTTTAACAAGCGATTTTGTCATGGAAAGCCGCGCGGAGGCTTTGCGCGTCACGACCGATTCGCTGATCGAGCGAGACAAAGGAACACCTCCGTTTCAGAGTGCCAGGGGACAAGTTGGGACATGCCCAGCTCTCCACAATTTCTCTTATACTCACTGGGCTGGTAAGCATTGAAAGCCGAGATAGGCATGTGCCAACTTGTCCCCTGGCACTCCGAAATGGAGGTGTTCCTTTGTCTCGCTCGATCAGCGAATCGGTCGTGATGCGCGAAGCCTCCGCGCGGCTTTCCATGACAAAATCTCTTGTTAAAAGTGAAATCTGCTGGAAAATGGCTGATGTCCAGCTCTTGTGATAACCAGAGAAATTGCTCACGACGGTCCCAGCTCCACACAGCCATCCGTTTAGAAATGATGTGGTGTTTTCTGCCTCTCGATGGCAGCTCGGAGCGCGGCGCGCCGTGCGCCATTGTGGGGCGTCCTTAAAGCTGTAGTAACAGTCCTTATTCTCTGTGAAGCCCGTAAAATTTTCACCGAAAGCCAGATAAATTTTCGAATGGTTTCCAGCTGCTTGTCTCTAACAGTTTCTGAAAAAATTCTGATGGGGGGAAAAAAAGCCCAAATCATTCCGCCATTTCCTGACAATGAAAATCCGATGAGAGGGCTGGACCACTCCTCCCACAAGGCGTGCTCACAGGCGAATGACGCAACCGACAGGCGTGGAAAAACTCATGCATGCGCACGAAGGTTCAAGCTTGGCTGACGTAAAAACATGAATCAAATCCATATGGTTTTTGAAAAAAATAATAAGGTCGGATACTTTTCTAATAGACCTTGTATGTGGAGAACTAAAAATGTTACGGGCACTACAGGATGTCTATCAGAAGTGTTTCTCATCTATGGTGTTTGTCATCTATTTTGTCAGCAAAATTGTTTGTATTTTGTGTTTTGGATGTTAATAATATTTATTATAAAACATTAATATTTTGTGTGCATTATATCCAATATGGATTATGGGGGACTTTCTAACAAAAGCAGATGGCAACTCCACCCCAATAGTGCAGTTGGGCTGTAGGACAGATTGACTCTGGTCTATTCAGTAAAGCATCATGCTGCTTCAAACTGTCACAACTTTGAGTTTGTGGGATGTATATAGATCAATTAGATACTAAGGACAGTAGTAATATAGTTAGCTTTATCTGGTAATGACTCACCTGACTTGCATGGCTAAATATGGGGTAGAAGTACAACCTGGCATTAGACTACATTTGTATGTCTCAACAGTATGTTAGTCATGGATTCAGTGCATATCCTTGTATCTGTTGGTATGAAAACCTTAGTTGGGGTAGTAATTTGATCACTGTACTAAAGAACGTTTGCACATTTACTCCAATGGAGAAGGAAGTGCCATTGACTTTTATATAAGGGGTGCACATGCGTGAAGGTATCTACATAATTATCCTGGTAAGAATGACCTTGTTAGATGTCATTATTGAAAATGAAAAGTGCAACCTCATTCCAAACTATCAACAATATGTAACATATGATGCTGAACACGATGACAGTGAACTGAATTATACCAGTATATCTGATGTGAGAATGGCAAGCACAAGAGAGACACTGCATTGTGCATGTGAAAAAAAAAGTGAATTACCTAAACAAAATATTCAGTGCTGAAATCTGGCCTCATTTAGTTATTCATATTGCATCTTGTATGTTGAAATTCAAATGGTATGAAATTTGTAACCTTATTTTTGTCAATACCAATAGTACAATATTGGAAACCGTGAATTGAATGGAAGACCTGTTTATGAAGGAATGGTACAGACGTTTCATTTATATGGCTTTTCCTACTTCATTGATGATGACTTGATTATAGAAGATAGTTTGTTTTCTTTAACTTCTATTCATAGAGTAGTTATACTGGTAGGTGTTTTTATGCAATAAATTGAACTGGTGATGTACTATCTTAAGTGTCATAAGTATGGTTTTTCTCTGTTTTTTGTAAACACCTTACATATTCTTGTTCAGGTCAGTCAGTTCCATTTCACAAGATATGACCTGCATAACATCTGGGGCACTTTCTTGGCCTTATTTGATCGTGTTTTTAGCTAAAGGCCCATGGGCTTTTGATTGAAGGCAGTATTCTACTGACTTAAAAATGATTCAGATGGTATTATGGGGCTTCTACATGTATCTGGTTCATGGACAGATAATGAATTTGCTTTAAACTCATCTAAAACTAGCATATCATCCATTTTTTAAAATGTTACGGACACTACACGTGTTACAGACACTATATTTTGAGTAAAATTATTGCATAACACAACCGTTGTACGTATTTCCGTGAAATTCTTAATATTTTTTTGTTATTACAATATCATGATAACATTCCTATTCTCACCTATGGTCATGAGTGCTGGGTCATGACTGAAAGAACTAGATCGCCGGTAACAAGTGGTCGAAATGGGCTTCCTCAGGAGGGTGGCTGGTGTCTCCCTTAGAGATGAGGTGAAAAGTTCGGTCATCCGTGGGGAGCTTGGAGTAGAGTCGCTGCTCCTTCGTGTTGAAAGCAGCCAGCTGAAGAGGTTTGGGCATCTGGTAAGGATGCCTTCTGGGCGCTTCCCAAGGGAGGTGTTCCAGGCACGTCCATCTGGGAGGAGACCACGGGGAAAACCCAGGACTAAGTGGAGAGATTATATCTCCACACTGGCCTGGGAATGGCTCGGGATCCCCCAGTCAGAGGTGGTCAGTGTGGCACGGGAAAGGGAAGTCTTGGGGGTCATTCCATATTAAATCATCCAAAATAAGGGGAAGTCCCAGTTTTATAGTTTTAGAATTGCCTGGTTTCAATATATTTTGTAGCTCATGTTAAGAGAAGAATGGTCTTGGCGACAGCTCAATATTTTGTTTCGTTTAGATTCTATGTGGTTTGGAAAAGGAGGCGTGTCCATGTGAACCCTCTGTGTTTCGTTTGTGACCATGTTTACTTGGCCATAAATCAAAAACTAGAAAAGATGTTAACTTGATATTTTCAGAATTTGTTTATTCTGTCTTAAAGTTTATGTAAAATGTACAGTTGAAGAAATTAACCCCCTGGGGGGGCCATGCAATTAATTACTAAAAAATGGAATTTGGACAAAATGTACCAAAAGTGTGCTGACTTTGATGTGCATTTAACCTTATTTGCCTTGTCATGTGAAAAATGCTCTTTGGCATGTTGGTAGTACTAATGTTAGGATTCCTTGCGATGCAAAGAACGACACCACAATGTCTTTAGATTTTGCCCAAAATTAACCCTTTTCCAGCTATTTTTACCAAATATATTTCTTTGGTGCCCCCTTTTAGGCATGTGGGCATCTTTTGATTTTTGTTTTGTTGGTCTCAAATGAAAGGTCTTCATTGGAACTTCAAATTAAACCTGGTACCAACATCTAACAAACATAGGGGTGGTGGCCAAGTGGTTAATGCACTTGGTTTCAGTGCGGAAGGTTCCGGGTTCGAATACCACCCCTACCACATTTCTCCATGTAATGTGGAGTTGCGTCAGGAAGAGCATCCGGCATAAAATTTGTGCCAGTTCAACATGCAGATCCACCTTGGATTTGCTGTGGCGACCCCGAATACAAAACAAAGGAGCAGCCGGCGGGACTTACTTTACTTTTTTACCAACATCTAACAAAGAGACCTGATGGGAAAACAAGTGCCCTCTTTATTGGTAATCTTCAGTTTTCAGCCTAAGCAAAATGTACATGAAAATGTACATAAATGTACAGGAAATATGACAGTCTATACGATATCCATCCAACATGTATACACATACATCGCTACATTATAAACAATGTCTGTATCACTGAACAAACAAAGCACAGTAACTAACGTGTAGCTAGCTGTACATAAGCTATGCCCATGCATGGACTAATTTAAGTTCATGCAAAGGTGGTTATTAATCAAATGAATGGAATTTGTCCTTAATGTTGACTTCATACTGACCTTGCATAGGTTTGCTTATGATCCCTGTCACAAGAAAAAGTAAAAAAGTTAAATGTATTTTTTTTAGAGGTTCTAATGTTATGAATTTGTAGATTTGAATGTATTTATTTCCTAAATTAAGAAATTTGAATAGAATTATTGCCATTTGACATACTTTTGAGGGAATAACACAGGCTAGTGTTCATGTGCACACCTGATTGTGGCTAAGCTGTATTGATGATGTTTAAAAATACGAAAGTACTTTTTATCCGATTACTCGATTAATCAATAGAATACTAGATTAATGGATAGCTGCAGCCCTAGAACAGAGGATGTCTCATTTTGAGGAAAACATGGTTTTGGTCAGTTGTAGTTTGTTGTCTGTATTACGTTTGGAAAGCGGTGTCATTTAAAAAACCGGTGATTCGCTCTGAAGTTATTAATTCTGGAATGATCTCCAACTTTACTCGGGACAGAGCCACAGCAAATCTCACAAAACTCAGAGTGGAAGATATTTTCTGGAACAGTAACTTCAGTTTGAACCAGCAAACTGGGAGACATTAATGGTTCAGTTCACGGCAGCAAACCACGTCATTGGCTGCCTCACAAAAAAGTCATGTTAATGAGGAACGAATAAAAACTTCGATGTGAATGGGTGGATGATTCTCATTCTGCCCGCAACAACAGAAAAGAGTCCCATTTAGCGGCTTTAATCAGCAGAAAGGTGACTATTGACAACTTTAAAGGACAAGTCATGTTTTTTTTTTATGTCCCAGTTAGCTACTCAACATCAAAGTGATTGTAACTCTCTCTGCGCACATGCGCTTATAATTAGTGGTCTCTGATGTTTTTTATTTCTCTCCCTGACCAAGTTAACAGATGCATTTCCGGAAACCGTCTCACTCGGCCACTCTGTGCAATTCTTATCATGTGACGTACATATTAGCAAAACAGAAGCATCCCGATCGCTGGCTGACAGAGCGAAACGACTCCAGACCTTTTCTTTGAAAGCAATGGCTTGGATTTACAGAGGAAATGACACACTTTATCCCGAAACTCTTAACTTTTTCAGAGTCTGTCAGATTTTGGAACCTGTGGTGACATACTGTTTGTGTCACACGATGCTGGTTTACTGTGAACATGATGTGGATTGTCTCCACCAGCTGTTTTTACAGACTGCCTGAACACGCAAATGTATGTCTCGTATTGGAAAAACAAAGATGATATTTTCAGGCGATAACGGACTATTTAATTTGTCACATTTGTGACAGAAGTTGAGCTGAAGGCTGAATTGCGATCGGACATTAGGGCAAGTGGACCTGGACATTCTCTGGCCTGCCATCTGTAGCTGAGGACTAGTGGAATTTGAAAATGTTCTCTGGCTGTCCATCTGTGTGAGGACTACTGGAGCTTTAATCAACTGGTTGGCCAGCGCGCAATGCGTTTGTGGGGACTTCTTTGATGTTGTGGACTTATTTGGAAAGCTTTACAACTAGGTGAGCGAAGGTTCATTTTTTTGGTCTTTTTGCTTTGTTCCTTTCAGTGGAGCTTTCAGTGAAAGTCAAATTTTTATTTTACTTTGAGAGAGTCTGTGGGAATTTGGATCTGAATGTATGCCAGCACGCTGTGTGCAGCTCAGTTGTTAATTGCGGCTTTTTACATGAAATGTCACAGATGTGATCACATCTGATCAGATCATCTGATAGATATGGCGGTACACTACCTAATAAAAGATGTCAAAGATGTTGAGTTTACTTAAATTATGTATTCTGCATCTGTGAATGCGTGACATGCACCTTCTTATTTGCTGCATTGTATGCATCATTCACCATCTCAACTGCAAAAAAAGCAGGTTGCTTCCTAGGGCTGTCACGATTAAGAATTTCTGGAGACGATTGTCAGGCAAATAATTGCGATTGATGATTATATTGTCTTTTTTTTTTCCCTTCGTCATATTCTACTATCGTAGTATAATTACACAACTCTGGAAGAACTTTGGCTTCTGTGAGTGGAGAGACTGAGAATAGTGCAACATTTTTATTTTTATCTTCATTTTACATATAGTCCCAACTTTTTCTGATTTGTGGTTGTTTCTGAAATGACAGAACTGCTATAAAGAAAAGTTTGAACATTTTATTGTGGTTTAAAACTTTGTGGAGGAAACACCAAACCTGGACATGTGCAGGAAAACTGATATAAACTTAACAGAACAATGCAGGCTGATTTGACTTTTTTTGTATAAGTAAATCAGAATACAATAAGAGGCAACTCACTTTGAAATGAATAAAACATATAGCTGCAGCTTAATAACTTTGAAAAATAACAGAAATCAGAAGCTTGTATTTTTCTTCTGACTCTAGTTCATTTTAGTGTGATGAAGTCATTCTTTTTTTTTTCTCCTCATCAGTCACGTTTTGTGCTTGAACACTACATTAAGCTCAAGATTGAACAAATACATACCTTTAGAAAAATAACAGCTCAAGTTCAGCTTTTTGTGATCTGTGCCTCTGAACATCACTGCACAGCTTCTCCACATCAGGTTTTTTATTTTTAACCTGTGTATGCGGAATTTTTGCTCAGTTCATTCACACATTCTCATTGTTTTAAGGATATTTCACCGTTTATTTCATCTCATGATCTCATAAATTCAGTATATGACAAGCACATGGTGTGAACAAGGTGGCAGCGTCAGAACTGCACCGGTAGTGGAAAGGGAAGTGAAGGCAGCTCCACGGTTTAGTTTAGTTGTTTTTTTTAACACATTCACACAAGTTAAAATTCTCTCTCTGCTCCGTACTCGCTGTCTCACATGCGCTGATGGTTCTAGCAGAATGTTCGTCTTGTGCCTCCGGAATTTCCCTCCCTCCCCCACCCTCTCCCTCGCTTGCAGTCTGCAGCCGGTTGACTCCGCGCGTGCACACACACACACACACACACACACACACACACTGCTCCTTCGGTAAATTACGCATTTTAAATGGCTTTGAACAAGACGGCCACTCTTTTAATCGGCCGTCTTTGTTGTGTGGGCTGCCAGAAGAGGAGGTACTGCTGGCCCACCACCAGAGGGCGCCCTGCCTGAAGTGCGGGCTTCAGGCACGAGAGGGCGCTGCCGCCACGGACACAGCCGGAGGTGACAGCTGTCACTCATTATCTCTTGACAGCTGTCACCCATCTATGCTTCATCATCCCACTCCATAAAGACCAGACGTCATCTCCACCTCGTTGCCGAGATATCGTCTACCTTAGGAGGTAATTTGTTCTCAGCCATTGTTTTGTCTACCACAGACAGTGTTTGCTTGTGTTATTTTTGCAGTAGGTTTTGTGAGTGCTTGCAGCTGGAGGCTGGGTTTGGACTGACGTCTTCACTCCAAACCTTTGATAAGTACACATACTACTGCACGTGCCAGCTTTCTGTATGAGAGGTAGAGGTGGAATTTCCACCATTGTTGTTACTGGGTGTTCACACACCCACATCTGATTGTCTCTGCTCCTCGCCAGCAGTACCAGATCCGACACGCGGAGACGGTGGCCACCTGGGGTTTAGGGACTTGGCGGCTCCAGTATTCTCCAGGTTCAGTGGCGGAGGAAATCGTGTGGTTCCGGTTCTTCTCAGGACAGACGTCCTCTATCCTCGAGCCTGCCCACACGTCACCTTTGTTAATTGACTATTGTACACATTCTGTAATCTGCTGTGTTTGGTTGTGCTTTTCACAACAGTAAAGTGTTCATATTTGACTCTTTCATTGTCCGTTCATTTACGCCCCCTGTTGTGGGTCCGTGTCACTACACTTTCACAACAGTCTTATTCAAAATTTGAACGTCCAAATGACGGCAGGACAACTCTTTGCCTAAAACTATGAATTGAGAGAAAAACAAAGTTAAATAAAATAAACGACTCATTGACTACTAAATTAGTTGTTGACGATTTCAGTAGTCGATCTAGTCGTGGCAGCCCTACTTAAAACCGAAATGCAACCACAGCGATGCCATGGTACGTGGCTTTGGAACCAGAACCTCCTCACGCTCCATGTTATTATCTGAGCCTTGCTAACCATCCGACAAAGACGAGAGGGAAACTGAGTGAATGAGGCAGAGGCGCTGCGTCCGGCTGCTGCAGCACGATGACGTCAGATTCCGAGTCGTGTTATGCAACTTTGTGGATAAAATAAATAATTCACGGTAATCACGATTATGAAAAATATTCACGAATATGAAAAATAATCACGATTGGCGAATATTGTAATAATTGTGACTGGCCTATCGCTTCCTCACAACTTGTCTCTTTTTTGGTAGCCAAAAACAATACTTTTTGAAAATGGGTCCCAGAGCTGATAAATCTGAAAATGCTGGATTTGCATCTGTGTGGGCAAGCAATATGGAACGTTTCTGAAATGTCATAGCCCTGCCTCTGTAACCTCAGCTGCTCATAATCACATGTTGTTAATAGTGTAATTTAACATGCTTTTTTGTCCCGTCATGAAATAAGGATTTGAAATGGTCTCTGTCCATCCGTCCCATCAGTCATGTTTTGAGGGCTCTAGATTTCCCTCTTACCCCTTGCATACATAGTCCACACCCATACTATATTGTACACAGACACAAATGTGGTGTCCAGGCATATGACCTTGGCCCAGATTTTTAATGTCATCAAGATAATTTCCAACAAAGACACCCACCGACTGACCCCAGATTGTCACTTTCTCTCCAAATATTACTTCTGCAGCGTACATTTGTTTTGAAGACCTATAGGAAATCATGCATCCTGACTGCATTTGACCTTTGACCTCAAGGTGACACATGACAATTAGTGAAAAAAGGCATTGTCTGACCCCAGAAATTGTTACTTTCACTTTTATGCACACATTTTGGTCTGAAGTAATAATTATATTTAATAGTACCGTTGCACCTCAGTTTCAGCAGTGATTTGTAGGCTACTCTTCACTGAAATTGCCTCTGTCTGGCATATCATTCTATAGAAATTCATGTTTTCAATGCCCACAATTATCTGTTAACACCTGCATGTACACTTCACATATACATATCAGCATAATAATAGGTGGGGGACCTCAGCCGAGTATTGTCTTATTATTATTTTTTTTGTGTTGGTGGATCATTAATGGGATTTATTTTCATCACGAGCAGAAATCTGAAGAGAGGTCGGAAGTCAGTGGTGATCATGAATAAATGGAGCACTGTGATGCTATTAAAATAATTGGAAAAAAGACTTTCAGCTTTTAAAATTATTTTTGTTGTTGGTGGTGGGTTCCTTCAGATCAGGCTGAGAAATGCACCTGGAGCACCGTATTATAACACTGAGGGACTTCTTTAAAAATGCTCCATTTATTCACAAACAGTTTCCACAATAAGGAACTAAATTATTTCCAAATGGCATCTTCAACATGGGTGTCTTCTGTTAACAGTTTTCCACAGGCTGTGATGATGAATCTGGCTGAAAGGACGAAACAGGGCAGATTGAAAGACTGTTTATTCAGTTTATGCTTTCAAACTTTCTAATCTTCTGCTACTGCATTGATTAGCTCCTTACACCAGTTATGCACATGCTCCCATCATCTTCTCTGTTTGTGAAAGCGTTACAGGGCCGCATACAGGCTTGGCATATGTGTTAGTGTTTTTGGATACAGAAAAGATGATCCTGCAAGATTTTCACACATTGCTTGCTATGGACAACAAAATTGCAATGTCCATTTTTTTTTTTCCCAATATCATGCAGCCCTAAAAGGAACAGAAAAACTGCATAGGTACTAACAATTTCTTTAAAATGTCAGGCCTTATTTGACAGAATTCATCTATCAGTTTGTACTGTCATCTATTCCACAGCTTGTGCACCTAGCCTCCAGCATCCTTCTACCTTGTAATTTAACAGATAGTTTTTGTCAGTCCTTGACCAGTGTGACGTGCCTTTCCAGCAGATAGTCTTCATCCCTCACACTTCAAAGGCACATTGCCATACTTTTAAAATGGCAAGTTAGTGGAATTGCCTTGTGAGAAACCACATTCTGCTGAGAGGGCTGGAGGACAGAAAACCTGATACTGTGACAGTAATGGTGATGTCACATCATCAGGTCTTTGTACATAGGCTGAGCAATTTTATCTTGTCACCACATCTCTGAACTCAATCTCTTTTTCATGGCATTTCAAATTGTCTGTTTGTTAAGCACGGATTTTCCGAAAAATTAACTGAATTGTTGGTGAAAATGTGTGCTAAAAAGTTAGCTGCTTCACTGTCCTGAAGCTGTGAAACGCCAGCTCAGCATGCAGCCAAGGAGGACAGCGAACAGAACATCTGTGTGCTGAAAGGGACAAAGTCTCCATTAAAATCTTGTGTGTGAGCGTCTGTGATGATACATTTATTTTACAGTTGAAAGGCTTCATGTTTCCCAAAAGATTGAATTTTGTACACCATGAACAGCGAGAGAGGAAGAAAAAGAGAGGGCCTGAGGGAGAGAGAAAGCGAGCGAGCGAGAGAGACAAACGGCAACAAATCTAGGCTTTCATTTTAGATAGACCTTCTGGCAATTTGTTGCTCAACTTTCAGGTCTCTTTTTGAAGAAAGTCCTCATATCAACAACAATGATGATAATAATATTAAAGCAAATAGAACTCTGGTATCGGATCGGAAAAGTATCGTATTGGCAGATATCCAAATTCAGGTATCTGGATCGGATTGTAAGTGAAAAATTGTGGATCGGTGCATCCCTAGTTTGTCGCTTTATGTGTGGCCAGACTGGTGGCCTGCCCAGTGAATGTTGGGATATGTTCCAGCCCCCCCCCCCCGTGATGTTTAATTTGAGTGCGAAGCTATCATTTGATTTGTAACCCTTTCTGGATAAATTCATTGTACCCACTGATCCTGGAAAGCAGATGCTCGGAAATAGTTAGTAGAACCCTTTTTTTTTTTTTGGAGCTGTTGGGTATCAAGAACCTGTTCTTTTGGGTATCGTTAAGAAATGATTTGATCCACTGCTGTCAATAATCTTTTTGCTTAACGAGTCCCTTATCAGTCCTTCAGAGCGGCCGTTGTTGTTTTTGAGGGTGTTTGTCAGGAAAATGATCATTTCTCTACGTTGATTACAGACCCTGCAGCGGCTCTGTAATCATCCGCGTCTGCAGCGCGACTCCACTTTAAAGCATGAACCAATGAAGCATCGCTTAGATCCACTGGCTTGTTGGTTCTTTGATTCGCTGTTCTTCAGAAGCGGGAAGTCCACTTCTTAGCCCTTCTTAAAACCATTAAAAAGTGTCAGTCCTGAGTCACTTTTGTGTGGATTAAAGTCACTAACTGGGACTCTTGTTTTGTTGCAGTCAAGAAATGAGACTCGTCCTCCGTTCCATTGACACAGTGCTAAACGCTGTGCGGCTCTCTGCCAAGACAGAGTCCGGCCGGAAATAACTTCAAAACAAATTGACGCTTTAAAGAAAATGACACCTCTTTCCAAATGCTGTAATAGAGACAATAAACTACAGTAGACTAAAACGTTTTTTTTTTTTTCTCCCAAAATGAGACGTCCTGCATTCTTTATGAATTACATCCTGACGCACAGCTCAGCCAACTGTCATCTCAGATGTATGGAAGGACTTTCATGCCAATAATGTCTGAAAGGAAATGTTTTTGACAAAAACTACAGATTTTGTTTATTTCTATTTATGTCTAGAGTTTAAAGATCCAATGACCAATTTCATATTTATTTACTTTAAGATTTAATAAAATGTTGTTGACAGAGAAAACCTGTAAAGTCTACTTTTAGTACACAGAAAATTCACAAGAGGTATCGGTAACGGAATCGATAAGTAATCGGATTGATAAGCGGAATCGATAATGTATCGAGAAAAATCTTATCAATACTACTGTTGACTTGCAGCCTCCAAGTCATCTGCTTTGAGCATGACGCTCGGTGCAGTGGGCCTGACTACTCTAAACGTTAATGGAGATTTTTTTTTTTCTTTTTCATAAGTGCACTGAACCTGTGTTTTGCAGAGCACAAGGCTAAAGACCATGAGCACACAGCGATAACCTGCTACTGTGGTCTGCTCACACAGTGTGCTCCGGTCTCTCCACGAGATTGCTGTTTGTTTTTGATAAACCACAACACATGAACAAGCAGTGACAACAGTCTGTTGTCTAATTAGTGAGCATCCATACCCTAATCTAGGACACCAGAGTCTTGATCCTTTTGACAGCACCCACAACCATCCACACACACAGACCCAGATTACAGCTAAATATCCAATCACTACTGTGGCTGGTGTGTTGGACAAAGACAAAAGTACAGAACCTTACCATATGATATGGACCACTCTGGCACGTCAGAAGCTATACGGCCGACCGCAAGCAACAACGGAAATGGGTCCAGGACACAGGGCCCCAGGCGAAACCAGGAGAAAAAGGGCAGTGGAAGGGCACAGGGGCCAGGAAGGGCAGCCACCAAAGCCACCGGGGCAGCACAACAAACCAACAGAGCTCAAGAGCTCTCCTGAGCAGTTTTTCATCCAGGATGTCTCTGTACATTGCAGCATTCATCTGTCCCTCAATCCTGACTAGTCTCCCAGTTCTTGCCGATGAAAAACATCCCCACAGCATGATACTGTCTATCAGAGGAGATTTCTGTTGTGAAGCAGCAACAGAAATCAATCATGGATCTGGTGGAGGTGGTGAAAGCATTACGGCTCCAGAACGCCGAGAAAGACCGGCATCTGGTGCAGCTGGAAAATAGAGTGGCTGAATTGGAGCAGTACACCAGAATTAACGACGTCATCATCACAGGTCTTCACATCAAACCACGGTCCTACGCACGGGCGGTAACAGATGAGAGCGGAGGGGATCCCAGTGAACAGGAGGTCAGCTCTGTGGAAAAACAGGTTGTTGATTTCCTCCTATCTAAAGGTATAGAAATGGATTTAAATAACATTGAAGCATGCCACCCTCTGCCCCGGAGAAATGACGGTGATAAACGAACCGTCATCATGAGATTCATCAACAGAAAACACAAAACAGCACTGTTAAAACAAGGAAGAAAACTGAAAGGGACAAACGTATTCATCAATGAACATCTCACCAAACGGAATGCCGACATCGCCAGGAAAGCACGCTTCTTAAAGAAACAGGGAAAAATCCAGCACACATGGTCTTCAAACTGTAAAATATTCATCAAACTGAATGGATCACCAGAACAAGCAAAAGTCATGGCAATAAGGAACATCGAGGAGCTGGACAAATATGAACAATAGGTATGAGGACTCAAACACATCACAGCACCATGATGCAGACTGGAGCAACCCACTCATCCACATCATCTACACCCGGAGACAAGAGAGACATAATGACTAAGGATAATGATCCGTTTATTTCTGCCCAGGAGCTCTGTCTAGATACATTTAATTATAATAACTCTGCTAACCACCCCTTCGAATCTGAAAATGATCCTGATACCTTTTCAGTGAGAATATTGTGAGACAGTGCAAATATTTTACAGAACAATTCAAAAATTATAAAATCAATGATGAAGATTTTTCAATTATACATTTCAACAGCAGAAGTCTTTCTCGTAATCTGTCCACTATTAATGATTGTTTGAAAACATCCAAAAAACGTTTTTCAGTTATTGCAATTTCAGAAACATGGTTAAATGAGGATAATAAAGATCTGGTATATCTTGATGGTTATGAATTGTTCCTGGTTAATAGGCAGACGAGAAGGGGCGGAGGTGTTGCATTGTTTGTAAGGTCAGATTATAACTGTAAACTCATTAACAACATGTCATTTACAGTGGACAACATCATGGAATGTGTTAGCATAGAAATTACATCTAGAAACTCCAAAAACATAGTTGTTAGTTGCATTTACAGAGCTCCTGGGACAAATATTGACACCTTTGAAGACATTATCTTAGGAATGTACAACAAAATCAACAGAAATAAGCATTTATTTGTCTGTGGAGATTTCAATATAAATTTTTTAAACCCTCACAATCATCCACAAATTACCTCATTTATAAACACCTTGTACTGTTTAGAACTGTTTACAACCATCATTCATCCTAGCAGAATAACTATGGATACAACAACTCTCATTGACAATATTTTAACTAACGTTATATCCGGTAATCTTAGTGGGGGACTACTGGTCAGTGATATCAGTGATCACTTGCCAGTTTTCTCAGTCTTTGCATTGGAGGGTTGTAAGTATCAAAGCAATATCAAATTCATGAGTAGAAAAGTAACACCTGAAACAATTGATAATTTAAGGGAGGATTTATCAAGTCAGAATTGGTCAGATGTTTTTGTTGATGTTGACAGGTCATATGATGCTTTCATTTCCATTTTTTCCATTTTGTATAATAAACACTGTCCATTTGTTGACAAAATATATAGAAATCAATATAGCAACAAACCATGGATAACTAAGGGGCTTCAGAGGGTATGTAAAAAGAAAAACGTACTATATAAACAATTCA